>NC_091950.1:41802343-42102343 GCF_031021105.1 Erythrolamprus reginae
CATTATTAAGACATCAGCTGCTTTCATTTGTACATCCAGTTTAACATCTTTTTCCATACCATTCTTGTAGCTTGTCAGTTTTTAAATCCATTTCAAATCAGACTCAGTCTTGTCTGGTAAAACTTGTTCCTCTTCCAAAACATCTTTTAAAATCACTCCATTTATGATGATAGACACTTTTGAAGTTAATTTCTGGATCCATATGTCATAGATATGCTACAGTATGTCCAATGTAAAAGTATTTTTCTCCATTCCGTGTTAGTAAATCAAATTTAAGCATACTTTCTTTTTACCATAATTGTAACTTTCAGTGTTTCCTGTTACCTTCGAGTGCCCAACATTCAAATTCTCATCCTATCATGTTTTCTTTTAAGAATTCCAAGACAAGAGCATTTTCCCATGGGAAGGATTCTTTTTAATTTCAAAACCTTATTTCAAATTCATCAGGACCCTTAGTTTATTTATAGCTTTCCAAAATCAATGCTATTTACTTTTTATTCTAAAAAAAGGGGGATACTTAAAATATTCTCACTTTAACTTTTCTTTTTTCTGAGGATTAAAGGCAGCTCCTGTGCATGTTGTAAGATTGTAAGATATGCACCACAGGCTAATTCCTTGTGTGTCCAATCACACCTGGCCAATGAAGAATTCTATTCTAGTCTATTTGTTTTTGGAAAGGTTTTTAATAGTTGAAAAGCATTTAAAAAGCAATATCCAAAACTGCTTCAGAAATGAAACTTGGCAGAACTTTGTGTCCATAAATAAGGTTCAGGAGGGAAGTGTTTTTAATAGGAAAGTGAACACAAGAATAAGGGGTCACAATCTGAGGTTAGTTGGGGGGAAGGATCAGAAGCAACGTGAGAAAATATTATTTTACTGAAAGAGTAGTAGATGCTTGGAACAAACTTCCAGCAAACGTGGTTGGTAAACCCACAGTAACTGAATTTAATTGGGATAAACATATATCCATCCTAAGATAAAATATAGGAAATAGTATAAGGGCAGACTAGATGGACCATGAGGTCTTTTTCTGCCATCAATCTTCTATGTTTCTATGTTTCTATAATCTACACTGAAGCTGGGAACTTAATGGGATCCCTTGACTCCAAGGCCCACTGCAGAAAACTCCACTTGTTGGGATCTCTCCTTTATCTTGACCAAATTGTCCAGCTGTGAAACTTGTTGCAACACTTCAGAGAGACGTCGAGCGCACCATGAATCCTCACTGGAAATTCCCATTCTCTCATTTCTTGCATGGATTGTGGTATCGGAGACATTGCCTCATTACTTTCTACGAAAAAGAACAAAAATTGCCTTCATCTGAGAAAAAAAGTTTCATGGCTTATCTTGACGTTTATACGGTTTAAAATAGAAATTTGCTTAGTAATTTAAATACTACTGAATTTTACGGCGATTTTTTTTTCCACTCAGCTTTGCTCTGCTCTGGTGGTTACATATTTAGAGCTCATCAATTTACTCATCTGCTGGTCTGAGGTGGTGGTAGTAGTAATTGTTTCCCGTAAGTCTGACATGGAACTTGAGGTTCTACTATGCATTTCTCTTAAGAACTTGAGGTTCTTAAGCGTTTCTACTATGCATTTCTCTTCATACTAAACTTGACTTTGCAAATTGTGTTGAGTGCTCCTTCCCCTTTTAACAATGGCTTAGCACAATGTTTATTTTGGGTCTGGTTGCAAGTTCAGCCAGGAGGAATGGCTGTTGGAAATCACTGTGTCACCTTTCCAGAGAACGCTATTTATAGACTATTTTAATTGTTGCAAAATGTTACACGTGGTCCGTTAGATTTATATTTATATTTTAGCCGTCATATTTTTTTTTTATCAAGAAGAATAAGAGGGAGCTTTTTATAGAAGGCATGTGATGGGGTGACATGAACTTCAGCAGATGTTTTTGGAATTGCTGTAAAAGAAATAACAAACAAAACTCCCTATTCTGCAAACTTTGAATAAAGAATTGTTAAAAAAAAAACATGACCTTTTTGTGAAAAACAAGTACTTGTTTTCCCCAAAAAGGTCATGGTTCTTTTTGGACAATTTTCTTTAGCAGAAATATAATCAAATTGGATTGTGTTTTTATCAAAACTGCAAAACAGTGGCAAAGAGATATGAGCCATAGCTATCTATAGTTATAGCCATATCTAAAATCAATCATTCCCATTCAAACAGCAACCACACATAATATTAGTCGGCCAGGAGACTAGAGTCTAATCGCCCGAAGCCTGGCGACATAAATGAGTTTTAAGACTCTTACGGAAGGTGAGGAAGGGGGCAGTGCGAATCTGTGGGGAAGCTGATTCCAGAGGGCTGGGGCCCCCACAAAGAAGGCTCTTCCCCTAGGCCCTGCCAAACGGCATTGTCTCATTGACAGGACCTGGAGAAGGCCAACTCTGTGGGACCTAACCGGTCGCTGGGAATTATTATTATTATTATTATTATTATTATTATTATTATTATTATTATTATTATTTATTAGATTTGTATGCCGCCCCTCTCCAAAGACTCGGGGTGGCTCACAACAGTAATAAAAAAACAGTATAATAATGAAACAAATCTAATAATAAAATTACATTAAAAAACCCCAACAATTAAAAAACCCATACAGCACATACATACCAAACATAAAATATAAGAAAGCCTGCGGCAGAAGGCAGTCCCGCAACTATTCTGGTCCAATGCCAGTATGGGTTTACATCTATTATGGCCTTTTTATTTCCAAAGCACATCTGACAATTTCTCCCTTTCTCTTCTCTTTTCTTGCAGGTGGACCTGGAACCTGAAGGGAAAGTATTTATAGCAATAACCCTCTCAGGCAACTTCACCGAAGGTAAGAGTTATATGGTACCTTTTCTCTCTAGTCTAGTAAATGTTACTACTAATATTTCCACACACCATAGCATGACATTAAGCTCCAATTGCAAGAGGTGTAAAACTTGAGTAAACCAAAGAATGTTATTAATTGCTAAATTATGCACGCTTTGTTGGAATGGAGAAAAACTTGCATTGGACATCTTCAGTAACCCTTATGTTGGGTTCAGAACACTGAGTCTTATCTTCATACTAGGATAGCTGAGGAACAGTGGTTGGTTAAGATCCGGGGTGGGTGCTAACTTACCTCGCTACCAGTTTGTTCCATCCCACACCATGTGGGCGCATGCACATTTCATGCCGCGCACAAGTGCAATAATGAAGAAAAAAAATCACCAAAAACCCAAATCTGAAAAATAGATGGCAACCTTATGCACAGTGCTTCTGCTCTGGCAATCTCACACTACTTACCAGAGCTTACAAAACTTTTGCCAGACCCATCCTCGAATACAGCTCATCTGTTTGGAACCCATATCGCATCTCAGACATTAACACCCTTGAAAATGTCCAAAGATACTTCACCAGAAGAGCCCGTCACTCCTCCACTCGAAATAGAATACCCTATGAGACTAGACTTTCAATCCTGGGCCTAGAAAGTTTAGAACTAAGACGCCTTAAACAAGATCTAAGTATTGCCCACAAGATCATATGCTGCAACGTCCTGCCTGTCAGCGACTACTTAAGCTTCAACCACAACAACACAAGAGCACACAATAGATTTAAACTTAATATTAACCGCTCCAAACTTTACTGTAAAAAATATGACTTCAGTAACCGAGTTGTCGAAGCGTGGAACTCATTGCCGGACTCCATAGTGCCATCCCCAAACCCCCAACACTTTACCCTTAGATTATCTATGGTTGACCTATCCAGATTCCTAAGAGGTCAGTAAGGGGCGAGTACAAGTGCACTAGAGTGCCTTCCGTTCCCTGTCCTATTGCTCTCCTATATCTCCTATACCTTTCCTCTATTCCTATATCTCTTCTTCTATTCTTTCATTGATATATTCTATTCCTATATCTTCTTTTCTATTATTTCTTATATATATTTTACTATGAGTATCTCCTCTATAACCTTCATCATGTATTTTACTATGTGTATATTGATATATATCCACTAAAACCCTCATTGTGTATTGGATAAAATAAATAAATAAATAAAAATAAATAAATAAACTTAGCTTCTGCACATGCTCAAAAAAATAAGCCATCACTAGAAAGATAATTGATTGATTTCCATCACCAGTCATAGCTTTGATCAAGAGAGGCTTTCTCATGATGCATTTAATTTATTTAGCCACCCTGAATCCTTCGGGAGTGAGCAGCATATAAATTTAATTAATAAAATAAACAAACAAACAAACCAAACAAACAAACAAATAAATAACTTTACGGACTCCTACCATTTGCATCCATCTCCTATCTTCCTCTAAATAAGATAGAGAAGCTATAGATTTGGTTTTAGCTTAAAGCCCAGGTTTTCCTGATGCACATATGATATTCCCTGCAAGCCACCATCTCTAATTTAAAGACCAACTTGCAATATCCTGCAGTTCACTTTCGACCGACTTGGAAATGTATACATGTGCAGACACACTCAGTACATATTGCTCTACATCTCCATTTGTTATGGAAATCATGATTAAAAGGAAAGCTCCAAAATAATTTTTATTTCCTCTTCCCCGTTCCATTTTTCTGTAGCAAATCCTGAACACAAAGGGACAAACTTTTACAGAAGAAAGGAAGTAGACAGGATGATGTGCTTGTGGACAGCCCTATGTTTATATAAAAGAAAAAAACCTGATATAATTTAGAGATGGGATTGAGTTAAAACATTTTCCCCAAACCACGAATAAGAACATAAGAAGAACCATACTGAATTGGGCCAAAGCCCATCGAGTCCTACATTCTGTGTTACACAGTGGGAATGAATTCTACGTATGAATCCAAATTGGAGAAAAACCTTTCTACTTCCATTCTTCTGCTTGTGGGAGAGCGCGGGAGAGGAAGAAGCTTTATAGTAAACAATGTGTAACCAGAGAAACTTGTATTACATAATCTCACTACAGCATGCCATTGCATTAGCCTGGGATGGGCTTCCTTTGGCACTGGGTTCCAAATCCAGGATGTGGCAGGAGAAGAAAGTTAGTGACTCAGGAGGGGAGCAGCAGTTTTGTAACGTCTCAAGAGTAGGCGGTGCTGTTTTCAGTCCAGTATAAGCCCAACCCTTTGTCGTGTTTGTTGATGAAAGCTGTTGAGTTGATGGTTGAAAACGATGCTTTGTTTATGCCATAATTCAATTGTACGAGGATTGAAGTGATTGAGGACTGAAGTCTGCTGAATCATCTCCACCCTCTGCAAGGTTTTGGTATCAGACAGTTGCAAAAGTCCAGGATAAACTTGAAACCTGGAATAAAGCAAGTTACAAAGGAGGGATGCATAAACTGCAGCTCCACATGCTCACTGCAGACAAATGCTGCTAATTATAAAGTTTATTATGATGGAAGGAGGAAATTATGTTGGAAAGATAAAATTATTAAAAGTGTATAAGGAGTAACACAGGAGTAGGAGGAGAGTTCAGGCCCACATTTGAAAACGTTACAAAGTGGCTAGGCCTTGGTCTTTCATTTAGAAGCAAAATTGTGTGGGTGTGTGGTTATTCTGGGAAGGTGCTACAAAAGAGAAGCAGCCTCTGCAGAAAGAGCTCTGCTGCTTTGGGTGTGGGATGGGGGCAAAACAGAAGGGGGGCTATTAAAAGAAAGAAAAACAAACTGGTGTCCTGGTCACCTTGTGTAACATTTTGCAAAGTTAGAAGCATTGTAATGAAATGTTGAAGGCTACACGTAGAATTTATTTATTTATTTATTTTGTCAAGTACGAATTGGTAGTACACAAAGATATAACAATGTTTATATACATGATACTAGTGAGAGAGAAACATTAGGACAAGGGACGGAAGGCACTCTGGTGCACTTGCATGCCCTTTATTGACCTCTTAGGAATTGGGAGAGGCCAATCGTGGATAGTCTAAGGATTAAAGTTTTGGGGGTTAGGTGATGATACTACAGAGTCTTGTAGTGAGTTCCATGCATCAACTACTCAATTACTAAAGTGGTATTTTCTGCAGTTGAGTATGGAGCGGTTTACTTTGAGTTTGTATCTGTTGTGTGCTTTTGAATAGAATAGAGTAGAATAGAATGTAATGTAATGGAATAGAATTTATTCTTGCTTATCCTTTGACCTCCTGTGGATCTGGGCGGAAGAAAAGGCTCTAGTTGGCTCACTTATGCAACTATGGGAAACTTTTTTACATGGGAAACCAGATTCTGAAGAGAACAGAATAGAATGGTCACTTCCACATTGTTGAAAAAAATAAAAAGAGGAATATAGTTTCCATAAAATTTTCCTATACAAATTTTGCATGTGGATGCCAGATGAGAAATCAGTACCAATTGAGAAATTGTTGTTGTTGTTGAACAGAAATGTAGACATCTTGCCTACATCTAGTAGGGGAAAGACTGCAAGCCAGGGTTGTCATCTTCAGCTTCCTTCTGCAGACGGGCCACATCAAAATCCAGATTTATACCTGGCTGTCAGCTTTTCAAATATAGAATTAGTACTTGAAAAGTAGGATGGTAACCACTGTAGAATCAAGTTGAATCCGAGTGGCCATGCTTTAGCCAGTAGCTTAATTATTTCCTTCTAATCGCCCTGTAAATTCACCTATGAAACAATAAATGCATACCAAGCACTCTAGTGTGGAAAACTGAAGGCCGAACCTGGAGACATTGGCAGTCAGCAAACCTGTCCTTTTTCCTGAGCCCGGGTGGCTTGGCCACAACCCCCATCAACAGGGATCATACTGGCTAAATTGGGGCGCTGCTTCTTAATACAGAATGGAGAGGTGCAAGTTCTTGCAGGGTTCCCTAACACAGGCACGTATATCAAATCTCCTAAGGAAGGACGTGCCAGCTTTTCCAGGTGGGCCAGATCTAGAAGCAGATATTACAGGAATTCCAAGAGCCCTGCTTCATTACTGTAGGTCAAATGAACAGAATCTTGAAAGCCTCTTCCAAATTTCTCACTTTTTCATCTTATACCAAAGAAAATGAAAGTGAGGCTATTTTTAGTTGCTCTTCCTTCTGTTCTGCCTGGCTCTATGGTATGAGTCTTCCGAAAATTCAAGGGTACAAATTTCAGACACACACGCTTGAAAGTTCAAAAACAATGTTTTTTATCACAAAAATTCAAAAGATACAAAGCACCCTTTTTGTATTGCAAAGAGCACTCGTCCCAAAAAACCTTGTAGTCTGTACAATCCCCTTAATCAGTCCTTAAGTACTTAGCTAGCAGCTGTGAAGAAACGTCATAGCCCTCCTTCTCCCACGAAGTGAAACACACACACTTTGCTCTGCTTTGGTTTCAAAGTCGTGAAAAATCAACAAAGTCTGGAAACAGCAAGGCACAGTCCTGAAGAACAACGATCAGATAATCTTCCACAAAGGTCAAACCAACACACTGCTATTTATATCAGCAGCTCTAATTACTGGAGCCCCACCCAAACATAGATGGCCTCTCTTATCTCCTGTAATATTTCTGCAATTGGTCTCTTCTATGCATAATTCTGCGCATGTGTGGGTCTAATACTTCCTCATCCGAATCAACCGAAGATAATGGGCTGTGTGCCAAGACCCCCTCTTCCAAGTCATCCCCACCTCCTTCTTCGTCCGAGGAAACTGCACTACCTGCCTCTGTCGGCAATAAAACAGACCTATGACATGTTGATGTTTCCCCTGCATCCACATCCACATTCCTTGGGGCAGGAGCTAGGCCAGAGCCAACCACAACATCTTCAGACCCTGAATTGTGTAATTTCCTCTCCAAACCTTCTATAATGGTTTGCTCTTTACACCCACCCACCCGTAACTGGTTTAGTGTTCCCTCCCAAAGGTGCACTCCAAATTTCTTTACAGAACATTATTATCAATAAGACCAGTGGCTACTCCTCGTGTCCTTCATTAGGCATTAATTAGATTCTGCTCTTGCTGAAAATTACGGATGTTATTTATTTGTTTATTGGACTTATATGCTGCCCCTCTCTGTGGACTCGGGACGGCTTACAACATTTTGATAAAAGATCCCATAAATAAAACATTTCTAGGCCAATTAATAGAACAATCAATTTAAAAATTATCGTAAAAAGCTAAGCATTTAAAATCAAATAATCACATGCATACTATCACTCCAAATACATTCATTGGGTAGAGGCTGGGGTCTAATGACCCCAAGACTGGAGACATAAATGTGTTTTCAAATTCTTACGGAAAGCAAGGAGGGTGGGGGCAGTGCGAATATTTGGGGGGAGCTGATTCCAGAGGGCCGGGGCTCCCACAGAGAAGGCTCTTCCCCTAGGTCCCACCAGCCAGCATTGTCTAGCTGATGGGACCCTGAGGAGACCAACTCTGTGGGACCTAACCAGAAGCTGGGATTCGTGCGGCAGAAGGTGGTCTCGGAGATAATCTGGTCCTATGCCATGTTCATAGTCTTGATCTTACAACATATAATAGAGATCTACCAGGGTCTTTTTCAATGAACATAAAAAACATAAGAACATAAGAAGAGTCATGCTGAATCGGGCCAAAGCCCATCGAGTCCAGCATTCTGTGTCACACAGTGGTCCACAGTGGTCCACGGGGAGCTTGAGCAAAAAGAGAAGGCAAAACCCTCCCTTTCCCTTGACGAATGGTACCCAAGGGAATTCTGCCTGCTTCAACCAACATAGAGGCGGCACTTGGACAGTAGGCTTGGACCTCTAACAAGGTGATCGTCTACATGAGATATAGTTCAGAATTTGGAATGATGAGATGAATCTAGACTTTTCAATCAAGGCAACAAAATTAATCAGATAAAATATATTGGCAAATTGTTTCAACCTTTAAAGTTTCCAATCCCTATTAGGCTTTTATTTTCAATGGACAAAGATAATGGAGCAATTTTTTAAAAATCAAGATAAGATGTATCAAGAACAAATTGGATGGCAGTGATGACGGTTCAAGTGAATATGTCCCCAAACCTCTCAATATCTTTGAAATGTTTTGGAGCATCCAATGCCAGTTTAAGTTCATCACCAACTCACTGTTCCTACAATTGTCTCCTTTGTGGGGTTATTGTATGTGATTTGGAGAGAGAGAAGTAACATTTCTCTTTCCTTCTAAAAATAACTGGATTATAAATTAATTCACTAGATGGAAGGCCTTGCAGCCATACTCAACATGTAAACCATGTGACACGTAGAAGTAGGAAATACGCAACATGTGGATGTTAAAATAACTGGTTTGAAGAACTGGAAGAAATTAATGATAAGGTTTTTTTAAAAGGGAAAAAAAACTAATTCAGCTCAGGAATACGTTTAAAAAAAATGTTATTCCAGGAACTATGGTTGAGTTTATTTAATCAATGACAGCATTAACATAAATTCAAGGTTTAAAAAAATCAAGGAAACCCCTAATAAATACAGTATTGTAAAATGTTTTGCATTTTTCTGATATATTTGAATATTCAGAATACTTCATATGGAATATGAACATGCCTGGGGTAAAGATATTTCCATCCTAAGATAAAATACAGGAAATAGCATAAGGGCAGACTAGATGGACCATGAGGTCTTTTTCTGCCGTCAATCTTCTATGTTTCTATGTTTAGGGTTTGCTAACAGATTAACAGGGAAAATGAATGAATAATTAAACTAAATATTTAGTTAATAACTAAATATATAACTAAAGGAAACAGGATATTGCAAAGTAATGGAAGAAGCTAAAAATAAAATGATTTGGGATAAACCTGGGTGAAAAATTAAAGGAAAACGTCAAAAGAGATGTCATGACATTTGAATGACAGGCAGCAATTTGTTCCTTTGTTTAACCGCTCTCTTTGGGTTTCCAGGAACACTCCAGAGGGACAGGATCTTTAAAAACTTCACGCGGAAACGCCAGCGGGCCATGCGCAGGAGAGTTCACCAAGTCAACGGACACAAGTTTATGGCAACTTATTTGCGGCAACCGACGTACTGCTCACACTGTCGGGAATTTATCTGGTAGGCTTGAAATGAAAACAGGCTTGAAATGGGAGCTTTCATTCCAGAAAGTTGCTTCCATAATTCCCTCCCCTTTTGCTAAGTATAAAGTTCCCTTTGGGTTGAGCTCAACTCCTTGTGACTTAATAAATGCATCCATGCGGTTTCCTGGCCACAGCTCAGAAGTGATTTACAATGTCCTTCTTCCAGGATCTGTATTTACACCCCAGCTTTGTTTTACAACCCTGACATTTTCTGGGATTCTCCCCTCCAGGTACTAGCCAGGCCCTGACCCTGCTTAATTTCTGAGCCAGATATTTAAAAGCCAGCTGCTGCCACCTGCTGAATTAAGTACAAGCAGACTAATCCCTAAACGAGTCAAAAGCATGTCACAAGAAATAATTATTCTTCGGATAAAAAAAGAGAGATTACAACAGGAGCAATCACTGGCTTAAGATCTGATACTTTCCCAGAAAGCAGCTTTAAATCAAAGCTATGCAAACTATCAAATCTGCAGTAGAAGAGTTGAAGGTACTTTCCGGTACTGGTGGAGATACTGAAATCAATGTGAATACTTGTAGAAAGTGATCTGAAGTTTAGGGTTCAGCACCAGAAAGTTTGAGCTTTCATTTTAAAATGTGCAAATTACTATAATTGAGATGGCTGATGCAGTGGGATACAGCTTGCCCTCAGACGTTGGGGTTACTCCATCACTGGAGGCTTTTAAGAAGTGACTGAAATGCTATAAGGTCTTGGAACTAGACCTCCATGATCCCTTCCAACTCTGTCATATGGTTAAGTTCTCATCACCTGTTTTTTTTATTGTTGTTGTTATTATTATTATTATTGTTGTTGTTATTGTGGCTTACACCTGTTTTTATTATTATTGTTATTGTTGTTGTTGTTATTATTATTATTATTATTATTATTATTATTATTATTGAGGCTTACAACAATATAAAAAATACAATACAATAAAAAGAAGTCAAATACTAATATTAAACCAATAAAAACCAATTTATAAAACCCACAAGCAAATAATCCAGTCAAAATGCGCATGCATACCATTCAACACCATTGGTAAGAGTCATCATTTAAACATGGATTTGATATATTTTTAAATGTATTTACAAAATGTTTATTATTGTTGTTGTTGTTGTTGTTGTTATTATTATTATTATTATTATTAATTGGATTTGTATGCCGCCCCTCTCCGCAGACTCGGGGCGGCTAACAACAGTGGTAAAACAACATGAACAATCCAATTAATAAAAACAACTAAAAAACCCTTATTATAAAAAACCAAACATACACACATACATGCATAACTTGTAATAGCCTAGGGGGAAAGGATAACTTAACTCCCCCATGCCTGGTGACAAAGGTGGGTCTTAAGTAATTTGCGAAAGACAAGGAGGGTGGGGGTCGTTCTAATCTCTGGGGGAGTTGGTTCCAGTGGGCCGGGGCCGCCACAGAGAAGGCTCTTCCCCTGGGGCCCGCCAAACGACATTGTTTGGTCGACGGGACCCGGAGAAGGCCAACTCTGTGGGACCTTATCGGCCGCTGGGATTCGTGCGGTAGAAGGCGGCTTTGGATGTATTCTGGCCCAATGCCATGTAGGGCTTTGAAGGTCATTACCAACACTTTGAATTGTGACCGGAAACCGATCAGCAGCCAGTGCAGGTCGCGGAGTGTTGCAGAAACGTGGGCGAACCTAGGAAGTCCCACGATGGCTCTTGCGGCCGCATTCTGTACGATCTGAAGTTTCCGAACACTTTTCAAAGGTAGCCCCATGTAGAGAGCATTGCAGTAATCGAACCTCGAGGTGATGAGGGCATGAGTGACTGTGAGCAGTGACTCCCTGTCCAAATAGGGCCGCAACTAGTGCACCAGGCGAACCTGGGCAAATGCCCCCCTCGCCACAGCTGAAAGATGATGTTCCAATGTCAGCTGTGGATCAAGGAGGATGCCCAGGCTGCGGACCCTCTCTGAGGGGGTCAATAGTTCCCCCCCCCCCAGGGTAATGGACGGACAGATGGAATTGTCCTTGGGAGGCAAGACCCACAGCCACTCCGTCTTGTCTGGGTTGAGTTTGAGTTTGTTGACACCCATCCAGGCCCCAACAGCCTCCAGGCACCGGCACATCACTTTATACTATCCTAATCAATTGACTCTGGTCATTTAACAATAAAAGCAAATTAAGCAACCCATAAATAAAAACTCACTACTTCTAACTGGTCTTGTCAGGCCTGGAAACCATCTTGGGCCTTGGATCTTCAGGCCTGCCACATTTAGTTCTGTGGAAACTGGGAGGGAGGGGTAGTGTGAGTGGGAAGATAGGGTCAAAATAACATTCCTTTCTCGAGAGTCAAGGTCACTTTGCCCTGCACCTGGAGGAGTCTCCTTAAAGGCATCTCCAGTTGGGACAGTGCATTGATTGGATAATGTGGTGGACATATGGGTATTGGGGCAGGGACTCGAACTTTCTTTTGGGTGTGGAAAACCGGAAGCTTTCAGATTCTGGTTTTCCCAGATGTGCCAATATGACATCTCTGATGAAATGGAATTTTGGGGAAACACAATCCTCGGAGTTTTCTTTCATTGGGAGTGTTATTTGGAACCCTGACAGGTCTTACTTAACTAAAGAAAGTAGTTGTGTTGTGTCCACCAATTCACATACCCTCTAGAGATTTTTGGAATGCCAAGTATGAAAGAGCATGTGTCCCAAGTCACGGAGTTTGCCGGCAACGGGTCTGTCAGAGTCTGGGCAAGATTGTATATTTCTGAGCCGCAATAATTCAGGAAAATGGCTCTCTTCCTGTCGCTGTCGGCGTCCTTCATGCCTGCAGCTTCTAGGAAGATGTCGAATTTTGATATGTAGTTGTCCCATGTGGATTTTTCTGGGTCGAAGAAGTCAGGAGCTCCATTGTAGAGATCGTAGGTTTGACCGTCCGACGTCGCCAGTGAAAAGTCTGAGGCAGCTCGTTTTTAAACGGTTCCTTTAATTGTTCAGCTCTATTCGGAAAGTGACTTCAGCCAGGAACGCGTCTGGTTTTTACACAGTGCCAGACGCTCCTTTTGACTTCCCGCCGAAACCCAACTGTCAGCGTCTTAGCCAATCAGAGGCGCTTAACAAAATTCAACTATTTACATTGCTTCAATACATACTCAACACTTTCCAATTCACATCCTTTTCAGTGCTGATAATGAAGGGACCTTGAGCACAGTTCAAAACAGCAAGGCAGAATAATTTTTGGGCAAGGCGGTTCTTGATGAAACCCGGTGTTGTGCCATATGGGACTTCATAAGTGATACCCAACACTTTAAACCGGGTGCAGCATTGCAAAATAAGTGCTATCCTGAAATAGCAGCTTCCACCCACCCATAATTTGATTACTGCATTCTGTGTGAGCTGTGGCTTCTGAGTTATTTTCAAAGGCGGCCTCACCTAGTACATTGCAGTAGTCAAGATATGGTGGCAAAGGCATGCATTATCCTCACCAAGGCTTGCAGCTCCAGGGGAGACATACTTGGCAACTCAGTTAGAGCTGGTCAAAGGATCCCTGAGTCACAGCTTCTACCTGTTCTTCCAACACCAACTATGAATTCTGGGCAAACCTCAGTGACACACCTGCTGTGTTAAAGGGAAGATGATTTCACCACAAGTACTAAAGTTTCCTGAGCACCTAAATGTTTCTGGATGAACAATAACTTTGTCTCCTTAAAGTTGAAGCTGAGTTTACCTCTCCCCATGTTGTTGATATGATATACATTTAGAACTTTGTAAATGCCGCTCAACCTTTGTGTTGCTCTTGTGTCAAGTTAGCTGACCTACTTTTTAAAGTGTTTGATCTCATCCTGACTCATATGTTGTCTCTGCTTTATCTTCAACAGGGGAGTATTTGGAAAGCAGGGATACCAGTGCCAAGGTACAGTAAGTCAGGATTACATTATGCCCTACACATTTGTCCTTTTCTCATTTTTACATAATCAGCTTGCAGTGAATGGGAGATTGGGATTTTTTTTATGGCTCACTAAATGTTTTAAACATCCACCCACCCAACACACTCAACCCATCCATCCATCCATCCATCCATCCATCCATCCATCCATCCATCCATCCATCCATCCATCCATCCATCCATCTATCTATCTATCTATCTATCTATCTATCTATCTATCTATTGGATTTCTATGCCACTCCTCTCTGAAGACTCGGGGCAGCTTACAACATATTAAAAACCAGTAAATTACAATGAAAATCAATCAAATTAAATTAAAGATTGCATAACTATTTAAACTTCAATCAATCAATCGTACCCATTCGTACAACAATCATACAATCTTTGCCTTTCTTTCTTTCTTTCTTTCTTTCTTTCCTTCCTCCCTCCCTCCCTTTCTTTCTTTTTAATCCATCTAAGAGCAAATCTTACTTTTCTCTATAAGTTTCTGATAGTTTTCATTTTTTTCTTTTTCTGCCTTCTTTTCCAGTTTGCACGTGTGTTGTGCACAAGCGTTGTCACCATCTCATAGTTACAGCTTGCACATGCCAGAATAATAAACAGATGGATATGAAGGTAAAGTCACAGTTACACCATTTGGAGTTCTGCATGTTGTTAATTCTGGACCAAAGGAATTATGGAAACGGTTTTGGAATAACTATGAATTACTATTACTAAAGACAGCTCAAGAATAGATGGATAAAATGTACATGAATCTAAACCTAACTCAGTAGCATCTGAATAATTAAATATATTGTCAACTGCAGCGTTATGACATAATGTATTATTCCTTAGATAATATGCTTTATTTGATTAATTTTGAAGTGGTTACATGCCTCTATTTACCTGGTACTTAACTCCGTTGGTTTGTGAAAAATTGATGTGGCAATGCAAAGAGTAAAGGTATCATCCAATCAGTGCTAATAAAGATAACATCAAATGTATTTATTTATTTAACAAATTTATATGGCCTTTCATTGTACATAATGTGACTGGGTGGTGTACAGTCACGGCAACAATTAAAAGGAGGTAATCAAATGCAGAGGAAGAGAATGTTCTGCCATTCCATTTTATTTATAACTTTAAAACCCTATCATAATTGGTTAATTCAATTCAGTGTTAAAAGAAAATATTCACTGTCATTGGTTTTTAGATTTTAAAAGATTGGACACATGGGAAATTTGTCTTTGGTGCATAAGCTCTCAGTGTACAAAAATACATTAATCAAGAATCATAAGATACAATACTTAGTCATAGTCATAGGATGCTAAATAAGCAATCAAAACCGTATTAGAAGACTAAAACAATATAAATAGTAAAGATACAAGCAACAAGGTAATAGTCATAAGGGGACAGGTAGTAGGAAGGATGAGAAAAAAACTATTCAAATATTTTTCTTCTATATTTAATTATAGGATTTAATTAAGTTATAATTGAAGAATTATACTTGAAATTTGCTTAAGTCCAAGAAGTTCCCTGTTTGTTTTTAAAGGCCATGTCTGTTTTGCAAAGAAGTAAGCAGTCTTTACATTTTGTGAGCGTACTATGTTCTGGTGACCATCATGAAATGGAATAGATGGTCTAAGGAGCATTCATACTGTACCACTATGAATGCTCTCCTAATGCACTAAAATAAAAACAATGGGATCGGGTGAATTTTGCTAATTGGATGAGGACAGCGATTGTGTTCACTTAGTTTTGGGCAAACCATTTTTCAGCCTCAAAAACAAGCTAGATGTGATTTGATTTGCTTTCTTTTGTGAGAAGAGATGGTAGATCCTAGTTTTTTAAATTCTTTAACAAGTAGCCATAGCTGGCATGTTTGGGACCAGCTGAATCAAAAATACAAGTTGAGAGTGGTGGTGGCGGAAGAACTTTATCTTTGGGGTCCTTGGTGCTATCTGGGCTTGGTTGCTTTTTGCAGACATTTCATTGCCCAAATAAGTAACATTATTGATAAATATAATGCAAGAAAATAACCAAGCTCCAAAAATACTAAGGACCTCACAATTCAACCCTGGAACTTTAACTTGTATGAGTGGTTTTTTTAAAATTGGGGTTTTTAAGATTGTTTTTAATATTAGATTTGTTTACATTGTCTTTTTATATTGTTGTTAGCCGCCCCGAGTCTTCGGAGAGGGGCGGCATACAAATCTAATTAATAATAATAATAATAATAATAATAATAATAATAATAATAATAATAACAACAACAACAACAACAACAACAACAACTTTTTGTCCTAACTGGTACAGTATTCCTAACTGATAGTCATTCCTGTTGTCCAGATTATTTACTGTGAGAACAAAACTCATGAGACCAACTTTATGTTATACAAACATTAAATCAAATACTCTTAAACCCAAAATCCTGGCTCTCTTTTTTCTTTCCTACCTATCAAATAGGGGGAATAACATTCTCTGTCTGCCTTGCTTCAAGAACTGTAAACTGAAAAATAAGTATTGATCAACCGTTCATTTTTTATCACTTTTCACCAATTTTTCTTCTTTTGCTGCTTTTTCTTCCTCAGTTTTCTGAGCAGAGATTTGGAATCAATATCCCACACAAGTTCAGAATTCACAATTACAAAGTGCCAACCTTCTGCGATCACTGTGGCTCCCTCCTCTGGGGAATCTTGCGACAAGGGCTTCAGTGTAAAAGTAAGCTGAAAATCTACACAAAGACAGGAGTTCTTCTTTGCGGTATTTGTTTTGTGTTCCTGTCCTGAATTATGTGTGTATGCAGTGGTGGTGATGGGGCAGCAGCAGCGGATTGCTGCCAGTTTGGCCTGGTTCTGAAAACTTGTAGCGCTGGCGGCGGGAGGCTCCGCCTACCCACCTGGGAGTCTTCTGCACATGCACAGAAGTGTTGCGGGCAAGCACACGTGTGAACCGGGAGGAAAGGGGTTTAGTACCCACCACTGGGGGGCACTATAGTTGATGCAACCATAGACTAGTCTGCCCCCTCCCATTTGCACAAATTTTGCATGTACAGTGGTACCTCTACCTAAGAACGCCTCTACTTACGAACTTTTCTAGAAAAGAACTGGGTGTTCAAGATTTTTTTTGCCTCTTCTCAAGAACCATTTTCCACTTACAAACCTGAGCCTCCGAAACTGTAACTGGAAGAGGCAGGGAGAAGCCTCTATGGGGCCTCTCTAGGAATCTCCTGGGAGGAAATAGGGTTGAAAAAGCGGGGAGAAGCCACTGTGGGGCCTCTCTAGGAATCTACTGGGAGGAAAGAGGGCCTCCACCCTCCCTGTGGTTTCCCCAATCGCATGCATTATTTGTTTTTACATTGATTCCTGTGGGAAAAATTGCTTCTTCTTACAAACTTTTCTACTTAAGAACCTGGTCACGGAATGAATGAAGTTCGTAAGTAGAGGGACCACTGTACCACTTTTTACCTATAGTTCTTAGTTAAGAATCCCTAAGATTTGGATATCAATATCACGCATTTCATAAGGAGGGAATTAAGGAGAGGAATAAACATAGGCCTGAATTATCAGGCATTGCGTTGCTGATAGATCTTATCTCGTATTATCTAGCTAGTATTCTAGAGCAAGCTTAGGCAATGGAGCTATTTTTTTTTCTTTTTTAAAGTGAAGTTGGCCGGGGGCATAATTTGGCAGAGCAATCAGAAAGTGACAATACTGAAGGCAGGACAAGAAGCAATGGGTGGAAACTAAACAAGGAGAGAAGCAACTTAGAACTAAGGAGAAATGTCCTGACAGTTAGAACAATTAATCAGTGAGACAACTTGCTTCTAGAAGTTGTAAATGCTCCAACACTGGAAGTTTTTAAGAAGATGTTGGATAACCATTTGTCTAAACTAGTGTTGGGTTTCCTGCACAAGCAGGGGATTGGACTAGAAGAACTCCAAGGTCCCTTCCAACTCTGTTTTGTTGTTGTTGTTGTTGTTGTTGTTGTTGTAGTAGTAGTAGTAGTAGTGGTAGTAGTAGTAGTAGTAGTTGTCGTCGTCATCATCATCATCATCATCCTTAATCTGTGATTCAAATGGAAGGCATAAGGATTTAGATTTCCATTCCCTGTGTAATGCTGTCACTAGGAAAGAAACATTTTTTTGTTCTTGTTCCTGTGTCAGCCTCTGTCAGAAATAATGTTTCTTTACTTTTGTTTTCACTCTCAGTGTGTAAAATAAACGTACATATTCGGTGTGAATCCAATGTAGCTCCAAACTGCGGTGTGAATGCAGCAGAACTAGCCAAGACGTTGGCATGTATGGGACTGCAACCTGGAAATATCTCTCCAAATGGGGTAAGAACTTTGTTTTCCTTCAATTCTTCTCCACAGTGAATCAGATTAAAAAAACAACCCTTATAGTATATGCATTACAGCAGTGTTTCCCAACCCTGCTGGCTGGGGGATTCTGGGAGTTGAAGTCCAGATATCTTCAAGTTGCCAAGGTTGGGAAACACTGCATTACAGGATGAGATCAGAACCGTGACTATTCATGCATACACAGAATGTTATTCCCTTTCAGGTTAAGCAACACAAAGGAATACGAAATAGTAGCCCAAAGAGATTAAAGTATAAAAAGAAAATGGAAACATAGCTAATATACACTGCTCAAAAAAAATAAAGAGAACTCTTAAATAACACAATATAACTCCAAGTAAATCAAACTTCTGTGAAATCAAACTGTCCACTTAGGAAGCAACACTGATTGACAATCAATTTCACATGTTGTGCACATTCAACTTTGTACAGAACAAAGTATTCAGTGAGAATATTTCATTCATTCAAATCTAGGATGTGTTATTTGAGTGCTCCCTTTTTTTTGGAGCAGTATAGTTTGAACCAAGACAATTTTCTAGCCCTCTCCTTGACTTTCTATCCTTAGAAACTAACATTTTCCCCTTCTCTGTTCTTTAAACTTTCCTCTAAACCTTTTTGAACTTCCTTTTCCTTTCCACACATTCACTGTTCCTTTATGTATTTGTTTTGTAATTTGATCATCATTCATTCTCTTTATATATCCAAACCCACTTAAGTCTATTTGTTTTACCCTAGTTATTCTATTTGGTGCTCAGTCCACATTTATTTGTCCTTCCTTCCTTCCTTCCTTCCTTCCTTCCTTCCTTCCTTCCTTCCTTCCTTCCTTCCTTCCTGTTTTACTACACACATTTATTAAGTACTAGTAGCTGGATACCCAGACTTTGCTATGAAACTGTGTGATCTGGCTTGATAAATTGACAATTAAAGCTTGAAAATTAATGAGTAATTATGATTGGGTTTGATACATTGACACCGAAAGCTTGAAAATTTATGCAGAATGTGTAACTCCTTAGCATCAGAGCGTGTTAATATAAGGCAACTGGCAGTTGGAACACATTTCTTTTCAGGTAGGGAGGGGGAGTAGAACATCTAACTCCTTAGCATTAGAGTGTGTTAATTAATATAATACTGTATTAAGAAATACTAATGATCTGATGGTCATTTTGAAAAATCCCTTCTTACCAAGCATCTAGAAGCCAAGAGAAACATATCTTTAAAGTTTCAAGTTTATAGGCTTTACAGTTCTGGAGATTTCGTGATGAATGAGCGGTATTTGGCTTTTCTATATATAGATGCCATTTTCATCACATTCAACTTTACTTCTATGTTTTTCTTGGTATATCCAATTCTTACCTCTGTGTGACAAAGTAGGGAAAACTGTGCTTCTCTATCCAACAATTTCCCCCTTTTTAAACAAACATTCATTTCTTGCAATAGGCTGTACACCACCCTGCTTACCTTTCTACCAGCATTTTCACATCTTAAAATGTTTTATTCATTTCCCCATCTTTAGTAAACATTATATCAAAATACATGGCACACATTCATTTACATGTCTTAGATGTTGACATGTTGGTATAATTAGCAAATATGGGTTTCATTTATCTGCCAAATATTAATACTTTGGTTTTTCAGTCTTTAAATTTATTTATTTATTTATTTATTATTATTTGGATTTGTATGCCGCCCCTCTCCGAAGACTCCCAACCTTGGCAACTTGAAGATATTTGGACTTCAACTCCTACAATTCCACAGCCAGCGAATGCTGGCTGGGGAATTCTGGGAGTTGAAGTCCAGATATCTTCAAGTTGCCAATTTCAGTTTGATACATTTGTTCCATAATTCTGAGAACCATTCAGGTTTTCAGCCAAGAAAATTCTTCATCTATATGCAAAATCTATGTAGGTTTATGTCCCTAAACAGTTTGTCAACATAAACATTCCTTATATATTTATTCATAAATGCATTACACCATCAGGAGAATATCAGACACCCTTGTCTTTATTAATTATTCATTGTTGAGCTATGCATTGAGATTTTAATGAATTATCATGCATGGTATATTTCCATCATATTCCACTACTATTGTATTCAGCAATCAACCTTCAACTGGTTAACTTTGATACATTCTGTAATTCAAGTCAATTCAGTTTATTGTTTTAATCAACAAACATACAATACTTTTTCCATTCATATCTGTTTTACCCATCCTTAGAGAATAGTTCTACTCTCTAAAGCAGAGATGGGTGAATTAGATATTTTTAGACTACAGTTCCCATTAGGTCAAGCTAATTTATTTATGAGGTTTGATGTCCAAAATTTTAGGTAAGTGCATCTTGCCTCCTTCTATTCATGCCATGTTCAAACTGCTATACCTCCTGACAGTTTTCTTTTCAAAATTGAGTTTCTGAACTTCATAGATGCTGAGAAAATTTGGGGTGCTGTCTTGCAAAAATCAACTTTTGTCTATTGAATCTTTACAGAAGTTAGTCTCGAGATCAACGTTAAGACGCCAGAAAAAAGACAGCACAAAGGGTGGCAGTGGGATGGTTGAAGTCTCAGCCAGTAGGCTTAAAATTGAAGATTTAATATTCATCAGGGTGCTGGGAAAAGGCAGTTTTGGAAAGGTAAGTATTTATGCGGAGATTTATAGTTCCCATACTTTTGATCATTTGAAATGAATTTGCATTAAAAGACGATTTAGTTGGACCAGGCTGCATTCACATAATATGTTAATCTATAATCATAGTTTGTTTTTTGTCTTAAAAAGTAGTGGCTTCTAAATTATTTCTTATAACACGAGTACAAAATTTTAGTCCTGGCTGGATTTTTGTTTTGAACGAGGACATCTGCTCAGCTTATAAAAAATAGTGTTAAACACATAACTTTCATTAAGAGACACTGAATCATGTACCTTTAAATTGTGAAAATGTTTCCTGTTATTAAAACTCCAGTTAACTTTAAATAAAAATGAAGGGTTTCTTTTCTTTTATTCTTCTGCTTTATATTGCTTTCACTAAGTTCTCAGTGAAGTCTTAGGTCTCAATTACTCTTCATATGCAATGTCTAACATGTGATTTAAAGGCTGTTGTGCAAATAAAGCTGCATAAATATTGTTTCTAAGCTTAGCATTCTGTGTGAATTTGGCCAGTGTGGTTTTTTTTATTCAGAGAGCTACCATCTAATGTTATATGGCAGTGATGGCGAACTTATGGCACGGGTGCTATAGGTGGCACGTGGAGCCATATCTGCTGGCATGCGAGCTGTTGCCCTAGCTCAACTCCAACATGCATGTGTGTGTGCCAGCCAGCTGATTTTTGGCTCACACAGAGGCTATGGGAGGGCATTTTTGGCATCTAGACAGCCTCTAGGATGATGGGGGAGGGCATTTTACCCTCCCCACCTCCAGGGAAGACTTTGGAGCCTAGGAAGGGCAAAACACGAGCCTATTGGGCCCACCAGAAGTTGGGAAACAGGACTTTTTAGCCTCCAAAGGGCCTCCAGGGCACCCAGAGCTGTTTTCAGAGCTGTTTTCTCCCTCCCCAGGCATTGAATTATGGGTGATAGTATGCTCAAACACTCTTTTGGCATCCGAGGAAAAAAAGGTTTGCCATCACTGTCATATGGACTTAAACCTAGTGCTTGAGTTACGATTGCAATGGAGCTTGCTCATAATTCATGACAGCTGTAAATGGGGTTCCCCATGAGACTGACCTAATTTTATGGCCTTTTTGTGACAGTTGTTTAAGCGACTCGCTGCAGTCATCAAATGAAACAATGGTTTGCTATGGGTGTAGTCTGAATTATTTATTTTTTATTTATTTATTTATTTATTTTGTCCAATACACAATAGATATTGAAGACATGAAGTATTATATATAAAGAAAAGATATAAAAGTAGAGGAGAAGATATATGAAAGGAAGAAAAGATATATGAGATATGAGATAAGAAGAGACAATTGGACAGGGGACAAAAGGCAGGCTAGTGCACTTATGTACGCCCCTTACTGACCTCTTAGGAACCTGGAGAGGTCAATCGTGGATAGTCTAAGGGAGAAATGTTGGGGGTTAGGGGTTTACACTACTGAGTCCGGTAATGAGTTCCACGCTTCGACAATTCGATTGCTAAAGTCATATTTTTTACAGTCAAGCTTGGAGCGGTTAATATTAAGTTTGAATTTGTTGCGTGCTCTTGTGTTGTTGCGGTAAATGCTGGTTTTCCGCAAAACCATGGTAGAGCACGGTCATGTTATTGTGGGACTTTGCAAGCAGCCATAAATGTGCCTGGAATGCAGTCACATTACTGTGGGAGCCCCCTATTAGAACTATTGTAACTTCAAGCAGTTGCTAAGCCACCAGTCGTAATTTCTGTATGAATACACCTAAGTTTGACCTGTTAGCACAGAGGTCTTCAAACTTGGCAACTTTAAGACTTGTGGACTTCAACTCCCAGAATTCTGGGAGTTGAAGTCCACAAGTCTTAAAGTTGCCACGTTTGAAGGCCTCTGTGTTAGCCGGAAAGATCATATCTTTCTGTTTCTGAGATACTTTCACCGTATTTTGTTTTGCTGTGAATTAAATATCCTGCTTTGTGGCAAATTTAGGTAATGCTGGCTAAAACAAAACAGACGGGATATCTTTATGCCATCAAAGTGCTGAAGAAAGATGTCATTCTTCAAGATGACGATGTGGAGTGTACCCTAACAGAGAAGCGGATCCTGACTTTGGCGAGAAACCATCCTTTCCTCACTCAGCTTTTCTGCTGTTTTCAGTCCGCTGTAAGTATTCCTTACAACTTCAGGAAGAGGGCAAAGGCTTCCGGTGTTACCAGTTATGAATCATCGCAGCAGTTCGTTCTTTTTTTTTTTCTTTCAACCTCCTTCGTGGTTTTCTATAGAAAGATGAACGAAGAAAATAGAGAGCTCATAGATGAAGGACAATGAATTCTTAGGGATATGAATTAGGCATAGGAAGTCCTACATTCTGTCCTTCCCATACTGAAAGCATCAGCATGATCACAAAATAAAAATACTTTTGGGGAATGTACCACATTTGCCACCGTCGAACACACTTTCCCACCCTGTACACATACACAGATGGCTTTGTGCATGCATAGAGGTTTTTTTACAAAAATAAATATAATCATAGAAGACTGACGGCAGAAAAAGACCTCATGGTCCATCCAGTCTGCCCTTGTACTATTTTTTGTATTTTATCTTAGGATGGATATATGTTTATCCCAGGCATGTTTAAATTCAGTTACTATGGATTTGCCAACCACGTCTGCTGGAAGTTTGTTCCAAGGATCTACTACTCTTTCAGTGAAATAATATTTTCTCATGTTGCTTTTGATCTTTTCCCCAACTAACCTCAGATTGTGCCCCCTTGTTCTTGTGTTCACTTTCCTATTAAAAACACTTCCCTCCTGGACCTTATTTAACCCTTTAACATATTTAAATGTTTCGATCATGTCCCCCCTTTTCCTTCTGTCCTCCAGACTATACAGATTGAGTTCATTAAGTCTTTCCTGATACGTTTTATGCTTAAGACCTTCCACCATTCTTATAGCCTGTCTTTGGACCCGTTCAATTTTGTCAATATCTTTTTGTAGGTGAGGTCTCCAGAACTGAACACAGTATTCCAAATGTGGTCTCACCAGCGCTCTATATAGTGGGATCACAATCTCCCTCTTCCTGCTTGTTATATCTCTAGCTATGCAGCCAAGCATCCTACTTGCTTTTCCTACCGCCCGACCACACTGCTCACCCATTTTGAGACTGTCAGAAATCACTACCGCTAAATCCTTCTCTTCTGAAGTTTTTGCTAACACAGAACTGCCAATACAATACTCAGATTGAGGATTCCTTTTCCCCATTTGGAAACATTAAACTGCAGTTTCCATTGCTTTGACCATTTATCTAGTAAAGCTAAATCATTTACCATATCACAGACGCCTCCAGGAATATCAACCCTATTGCACACTTTAGAGTCATCGGCAAATAGGCAAACCTTCCCTACCAAACCTTCCCCTATGTCACTCACAAACATATTAAAAAGAATAGGACCCAGAACAGACCCTTGTGGCACACCGCTTGTAACCTGTCTCTGCTCAGAATACTCGCCATTAACAATAACTCTCTGATGTCTACGCTTCAGCCAGCTGCAAATCCACTGAACTATCCAGCATACGTTTTATGCTTAAGACCTTCCACCATTCTTGTAGCCCGTCATTTTATTGATTTTTACAATAGTGAACAAATACAACACAAAAACAGTGCGTAGTGATATATGCTTCTACTACCCAATCATTCAATCTCTCCACCAAATGAGGGTGTACTAATTTATCATATTTTAAAACCGGGAACATCAACATATTTACAAGATATAGAGTGATTCCAATTTATTCTTTGTGGCTCGGTCATAAAACCTCTGACCCTATCCCATCCTCCCATCAGTTTTTTCCACTTTATTTTCTTTAATCATATTCATTTTAATATCCATGATTTTAAATTGAATGTGCTCCACCATGTACCGATATTAATTTGGTATTGTCCATTTTGTTGCATCCTTCCAACCTAAAACTATTACCGCTTGGGCACTTTCTATAGCTGATTTCACAAATTTCTCTGAAATCACCCATATCCCCCCTCGTTATTAATACTGCCATCTCTTTTGTAATCATCTATTTTATATTTAACATCCTATTAAATCTCGTCTTGCATCTCTTTCCAAAATGCGCATGCTTAGAGGTTTTAAAAAAGAAAATGGGGACTTGGAGGCTGGGCAGAACCTTATGTGGCAACCGCTACCAGTTCTATGGTTAACTCTGGTTATTGAAACGGATGTCCATGTGCCGCTTCTATGTTGGTTGAGGCAGGCGGGATTCCCTTGAGTACCATTTGTTGGGGGTCAAGGGAAGGGAAGGTCTTGCCTTCTCTTTCTGCTCAGGATCCCCATGGACAATTGATGGGCAACTGTGTGACACAGAATGCTGGACTCGATGGGCTTTGGCCTGATTCAGCATGGCTCTTCTTAGGTTCTTATGTACGAACCATCAGTAGCCGCTGCTACAAGTACACATGAACTGGGCTGAACCGGTAGCATGTCAGCCCTGGATATAGGATATTCCTTCCTCAAGATTAAACCCCATGAATCTGATCCATGAAACATGTGCAATGTAAAAAAAAAAAAAAGTCTTTCATTTGCCACTCAAATCTGGGAGATGACCACTAGGTGGCAGAAACTGCAAGCAAAAAAGCACAGCTTGCCATCATGTGGTTTTTTTTAAATTGAGGAAGAGATTGCAATAGTAGTTGCCAAGAGTCAGTAATTGCTCTTTAATTCAGTTTCACTACTTTTCATGTTCCTGCCACAGAGAGAGAGAGAGAGAGAGAGAGAGAGAGAGGCTACTGACTGAGCCCAACGCCTTAATTTGACTCCACAAAGCTTTCCGTTTCTTGCAGAAAAGGGAGGGATTGTTTTGCAGCCCTGGTTTTCCATCATAACATATTATTCCTCGCACCATGATGTCCGTGTTCTGTTACTGCCCAAGTTTAGGAGATTGGCACAATGTGTTCTAATAATGATACCACCTCCCAACTTGTTTTTAATTCCTCTGCCCTTGTCATACATATATACAGTATTTAAAGCTGCATGATATCATTAGCTCTAGAAAACTGACAGCATAAGGTGTTTATCTAATCTTGCTTTGGGGCTAATTCAGATAAAAAACAAATGATTCCAGGGTACCCATTTTATGTTAATGTTTCATACCATAATAATTATTATAGTGTTATATAATTTCATCATGGTCAAGTCCATAAATATGTAGATATCTATATTAATTAATTTATTTATTTATTGGATTTATATGCCGCCCCTCTCCAAAGACTCGGGGCGGCTAACAGCAATCATAAAACAGCGTACAATAATAATCCAATACTAAAAACGATTAAAAACCCCTTAATATAAAAAACCAAACATACATACAAACATACCATGCATAAAATTGTAAAGGCCTAGGGGGAAAGGGAATCTTAATTCCCCCATGCCTGGCGGCAGAGGTGGGTTTTAAGTAGCTTACGAAAGGCAAGGAAGGTGGGGGCAATTCTAATCTCTGGGGGGAGTTGGTTCCAGAGGGCCAGGGCCGCCACAGAGAAGGCTCTTCCCCTGGGTCCCGCCAAGCGGCATTGTTTAGTTGACGGGACCTGGAGAAGACCCACTCTGTGGGACCTAACTGGTCGCTGGGATTTGTGCAGCAGAAGGCGGTCCCTGAGATAATATGGACCTGAAGCAATAGATGGAAACTAATCAAGGACAGAAGCAACCCAGAACTAAGGAGATATTTCCTGACAGTGAGAACTATTAACCAGTGGAATGACTTGCCTGTACAAGTTGTGGATGCTCCCACACTGATAAGAGATTGGGCATCTGAAATGCAGCGGTGGGTTCTAACCAGTAATGGGCTGCCGCCGGGGCAGATGGGGACGGGGACAGACGCCGTAGGGATTATACGTTTATGCACTATTTATTGAATACTTAATAGTTTTTTTATTGTCCTTCCTTCTCTAGTACCTTAGTATGATCCTTAATTACTTTTAAAATAGGAAATAATTATATAGTATGTTAGAAACATAGGCAATTGATGGCAGAAAAAGACCTCATGGTCCATCTAGTCTGCCCTTAAACCATTTCCTGTATTTTATCTTAGGATGGATATATGTTCATCCCAGGCAGGTTTAAATTCAGTTACTATGGATTTACCAACCACGTCTGCTATTCTTTAAGTAAAACAATACTTTCTCACTTTGCTTCTGATCTTTCCCCCAACTATCTTCAGATTGTGCCCCCTTGTTCTTGTGTTCACTTTCCTATTAAAAACACTTCCCTCTCGGACCTTATTTAACCCTTTAACATATTTAAATGTTTCGATCATGTCCCCTCTTTCCCTTCTGTCCTCCAGACTATACAGATTGAGTTCATTAAGTCTTTTCTGATAAGTTTTATGCTTAAGACCTTACACCATTCTTGTAGCCCGTCTTTGGACTCGTTCCATTTTGTCAATATCTTTTTGTAGGTGAGGCCTCGAGAACTGAACACAGTACTGTATTCCAAATGTGGTCTCACCAACACTCTATACACAAGCGTTTTTACTCATAAACGCTTTAATCATTTTAATCATTATCTAGAACTGTACTTTATAACAATTTTTTAAAAATGAGCTACTTGCCTAATCTGTTATCATACTGAACCTTGTGGGTTCAGTACAAAACCTTATAATGTTACTGTGCTCCTCAACAAATAATGCTGTCTATCATTTGTCCTTTCTTGTGGCTATTTAAATAATGTGACTTAATCAACTGAAAAAGAGTCCAAGCACCTATTTGAAAACTTATTTTGGTCAGTAAGCCACTCCCACCCAGTCACATGACCTTTAAGCCATCTCGGTCACATGATTGTCAAGCCACTACTGCCTGGTCACATGACTGGCAAGCCACTCCTACCTGGTCACATGATCATCAAGCCATAGCCACAAAATATGCCATGGCCACAATGTGGTATTAAAATTTTTGGCAGTGCATCATTGGTTCTAACTTACTTCGCCACTAATTCACTTCCTCCCACGTGGTGGTGCACACATTGTGCACCACATGGCTGCACCACACACACATGTGCAGTGCCAAAACCCTGGTTTCTGCACATATAAAGAAGCAAAACAATTAGCGTCTGTGCAATGTGCAGAAGCCAAAAACAAGATGGCAGCACCCAGAAACTAACACCAATGGAACCGGCTCTGTGACCTCACCACCGGTTTACTAACAGTTCTAAAGAACCAGTTAGAACTGGGATGAACCCACTTCTGCTGAAATGGTATTAGATTTACTGCCTGAGCACGGGATTGGACTAGGTGGGATTTGATTGACTTCATGGTCCTTTCCAAATGTGTTGTTCTGTTATCACCCCCAAATCACAAACATCAACTATTCAGCATACGTCAATTACATCAGTGACCCCAGATTATCCCACTAACTCACCAGGAAGTTTCAACACAGCTTGCAGCAGCTGAGCCAGTACTCCGCACCCACCCACCAGTATTTGTAGAGGGAAGGCAGCTCAGGTCACGGTATGTTCACCCTAGCACAAGGCCAAAAGCACCAGCCTGAAGATGACGAGTGGGACCTCATGTAAACATCACCAGGAATCTCTGAAACTTACATGGGAAGAAACCCAAATACACCAAGACCTTCATATATATATATTTGCCTTTCCCCAGCACCCAAGAGCTCTCTGCAGGTGGGGAATAGGGCTTCAGGACAGCAAAAATGGCTACATTCGGTGTATAAGACGCACCAACATTTCCACCCTCTTTGGGAGGAGGGAGAAGGTGCATCTTATACTCCGAAAAATACGGTACTTCATTCCCCTGATAGAACTTCCCGAAGAACAAATTGCCTGACTTCTTTGCCACTTAGTCATAGCTACATATTTATTGTGCAACTCTTATAACCAGACAAACTCATTGAACTGAAATAGTTAAAGGCATCTTGGCTTCTTGCATTTATCAGAAACCAGTATGATAATTTATCCACTCGCCCATCCTGAAAAAGTGGAAGTACATTTATTGTTTATGTAGATACCATTGTTATAATTAAGTTAGAGATATAAACCAATTCACTTTACAAGGTGGGGCTATCTCACCACTGACATGCTTGCTTAGTCTTCTGCCCAAATGCTATCAGCAGGTCAAGAACTAGCATTTGATAGCCATTCAAATAAAACACCCTTTCAAATGCAAGTCAGTCCTACAGTGGCCTTTCAAATAAAGAGTTATTTTCAATAGAACAGGACACTTGACCTCTTTCTGTCAATATAAATTCTGAATGCATGGCAGACAGTCTGAACTGGGATTGCAATGAGAGCAGATCCAGGTTTCCAATGTCCAATCCAGAACAAAAAAGTCATCCCAGGATTGAATGAAGTTGGTCAAATACGGTGTAGGTTGGTCTATGGATGTAAAATGCTAAACATTTTGCTCTTTTTACTGCTCTTTCAATTCAAAGGTTTTTGTTTTTTTTAAAAAAAAATAGATGTGGCGAGAGAAAAAAAATACAATTAACATCTTTCCACTGATGATAGTATCTGGTATTGCCTTTGATCAGGATCGCCTCTTCTTTGTTATGGAGTTCGTGAATGGAGGGGATTTGATGTTCCACATCCAGAAATCCCGTCGCTTTGATGAAGTCCGAGCCCGATTCTATGCTGCAGAAATCATTTCAGCTCTCATGTTCCTTCACGAGAGAGGCATCATTTACAGGTCAGCAAAAAGAACTTGTGCTTTGTTGTTTTGTTGTTAGGTTCAACTAAGTGTTGCTTTTTGTTGGAGAGAATTCTTAATGATGATCACCACTGTCAAACTATTCACTAAGGCTGCATTACTATTAGTCTTCTCATCATTCCTATCACCTATATCTTCCCACTTAGGACTGTATGACTGTCACTTGTTGCTTGTATCCTTACAAATTATATTAATAGTGATTGTTTCCTAATTGCTTATTTGACCCCTGTAACAATCATTTAGGTGTTGTAACTCATGATTCTCGACAAATGTATTTTGTGTTTTTATGTACCCTGAGAGCATATGCACCAAAGACAAATTCCTTGTATGTCCAACCACACTTGGCCAATACAGTATTCTATTCTATTCTATTCTATTCTATTCTATTCTACTCTACTCTACTCTACTCTACTCTACTCTACTCTACTCTACTCCCTGCTGGAGTTCATAAATGGGACGGCGTCTTTGTATTTATTGTCGCACTGAAATAGGAAAATTGTCAGATTTAATTGAATTGGGGCATTGTTGTGGAATATGGGATTGGATTGGGAGCTTCTCAGAGATGGACGGCTACATGAGCAATTCCCAGTCAAACCTCATCTTTTGTTGTTGTGGTTCAGATCTGAGTTGGGAGGACATTCAGGAGATCTGCTTGAAAATCATCAAATGTTGGTGATCATTGTTTTAAAGATGCTTCTAATGTAGTAATTTGAAGTCTAGCTTTGGAGTGGGGGGGGATTGGTACAGTCTATGAGAATGGAAATGAGACAGAGTTGCAGAATTAGTTGAGAGTATCTTTTTGCCTTGCCTGGGGACATGGTGACCATGAGGCACAACATTTGCTGCACATTTGGAAGCAAACTATTGCATTCTAATCCGTGTCCATAATAAGAAACACTTCTGGAACAGATTGTCTTGTGCGTTAATTTATGTGACCCCTCTTTGGATTCTTGGACAGCCTGACATCTTAGGAGATGATTTTTGTTTTCATTGTGTATGTCACAATGTCACACAGGATAACTGAAACAACCTTTGAACAATTGTATGCCCTAAGGTTGCAGAATTGCTCACTGAAAGTTGTTCTCTCTAAATATAATGGGTTTTTATTTCAGTATTTACTTTATCCAAGGACTCTGTATCAAATGGTTTTAAAGAGCCATGGTAGCACAGTGCTTAGAATACGGTATTGCAGGCTAAGCCTGCTGATTCCCAATTACTGGCAATTCAGCACTTCAAATCGCACTGGCTGAAAGGTTCCATCCTTCCAAGGTTGGTAAAATGAGGACCTAGATTGTTGGGGTCAATATGTTGACTCTGTAAACCGCTTAGAGAGGGCTGTAAAGCTCCCTGAAGTGATATATTAGTCTAAGTGCTATTGCTAAAACCATGTGTCAAATCTGCAGATTGAACCGTGTTTGCGTAATATGAGTTGACACAGTGTGTATTTCTTCAGCTCTGTTCTCTTGCATTCTTCCTTCATGTTATAGACCTTGACATTCATTAATTTTGGGATCAATGATCATCATAAGTTGAGGACTATCATTAGTTTACATAAATAATCATGGTATTGATGTAGAAAACATAATGAAGGAACAGTTACACATTTTCATGCAGTCAAAATTAATTGAAGGAAAAGATACTCAATAAGACATGAATAAACAATGTGCCAGCTAAGCTCTTTCTTGGAATTGATTAAATCATCTTTTTGTTGTAAAAGACAAATGCAATCTCTCTCCTTGGATGCCATACACAATACTTTCGAGACAGAGTTGCATTCTTACTGGGAACTGTTGCTGAGTTCAAGAAAATTTCTGGTAAGCTGATTAGCTGATTGCCACTTGCACATCATTCTACTGAATATTTTTTCATGTAATCTCTTTTTTTTTAAAAAAAAAAACAACCCTGCAAATCCTCACAAAGCTAATTACTAATAACGAGGCAAATTCCCGGGAAACATGAACAGAAGGATAGTTTTATATTTTAATGAAATGAATCTTTAGAAATTTGCACTTAAGTAAAATGAAACGTATGAAATTTCTGGAGAAATTCTTTTTAGATAGAATATTTTTTCTCAAGGGAAAATAGTTGTGATATTGATACTTATCTAGATTCTAGAAAAAGTGCAGAGAAGAGCGACAAAGATGATTAGGGGACTAGAGGCTAAAACATTTGAAGATATTTTAGCCTCTAAAAGAGGCTGAACATATTGCAGGAACTGGGCATGGCTAGATAATGAAGAGAAGGACCAGGGGAGACATGATAGCAGGGTTCCAATATCTCAGGGGTTGCCACAAAGAAGGAGTCAACCTATTCTCCAAAGCACCTGGGGATAGAACAAGAAGCAATGGGTGGAAGCTGAACAAGAAGAGAAGCAACTTAGAATTGAGGAGAAATTTCCTGACAGTTAGAACAATTAATCCGTGGAACAGCTTGCCTCCAGAAGTTGTGAATGCTCCAACACTGGAAGTTTTAAAGAAAACGTTGGATAATCATCTGTCTGAAGTAGTGTAGGATTCCCTGCCTAAGCAGGGGGTTGGACTAGAAGACCTCCAAAGTCCCTTCCAACTCTGTTTTGTTGTTGTTGTTGTTGTTGTTGTTGTTGTTGTTGTTGCTGTTGCTGTTGCTGTTGCTGTTGCTGTTGTTGTTGTTGTTGTTATTATTATTATTATTATTATTATTATTATTATTATTATTATTATTATTATTATTATTATTATTATTATTAGACAGTGGATATGCTTAAGGATCCCCTTAGTACAGGCAGGTCTTTGTCTAAATTCAGGTTCATGTCCCACTTACCACAACACAAAGGTTTTCAAGGGAGATATCCCCTTATCAATAATCCTCCAAAACAAAACAGAAATCCGGTTGAGTGGCCAAGGACATGGAATAAAGCTCTAGATATTATTTTATGTTGTAGAAAAGATATCAAAGATAAGACGCATTTAGTTTAGTCAAACCATTTGCTCCAAGACCAACCAGAAGATACTCAAAACAATATATGCATTTATGGGCATTTGAATCATGCTCACTATTTACATAGAAACATAGAAACATAGAAGTCTGACGGCAGAAAAAGACCCCATGGTCCATCTAGTCTGCCCTTATACTATTTTCTGTATTTTATCTTAGGATGGATATATGTTTATCCCAGGCATGTTTAAATTCAGTTACTGTGGATTTATCTACCACGTCTGCTGGAAGTTTGTTCCAAGGATCTACTACTCTTTCAGTAAAATAATATTTTCTCATGTTGCTTTTGATCTTTCCCCCAACTAACCTCAGATTGTGTCCCCTTGTTCTTGTGTTCACTTTCCTATTAAAAACACTTCCCTCCTGGACCTTATTTAACCCTTTAATATATTTAAATGTTTCGATCATGTCCCCCCTTTTCCTTCTGTCCTCCAGACTATACAGATTGAGTTCATTAAGTCTTTCCTGATACGCTTTATACTTAAGACCTTCCACCATTCTTGTAGCCCGTCTTTGGACCCGTTCAATTTTGTCAATATCTTTTTGTAGGTGAGGTCTCCAGAACTGAACACAGTATTCCAAATGTGGTCTCACCAGCATTCTATATAGCGGGATCATAATCTCCCTCTTCCTGCTTGTTATACCTCTAGCTATGCAGCCAACCATCCTACTTGCTTTCCCTACTGCCTGACTGCACTGTTCACCCATTTTGAGACTGTCAGAAATCACTACGCCTAAATCCTTTTCTTTTGAAGTATTTGCTAACACAGAACTGCCAATACAATAGTCAGATTGAGGATTCCTTTTCCCCAAGTGCATTATTTTACATTTGGAAACATTAAACTGCAGTTTCCATTGCTTTGACCATTTATCTAGTAAAGCTAAATCATTTACCATATTGCCGACGCCTCCAGGAATATCAACCCTATTGCACACTTTAGAGTCATCGGCAAATAGGCAAACCTTCCCTACCAGACCTTCCCCTATGTCACTCACAAACATATTAAAAAGAATAGGACCCAGAACAGACCCTTGTGGCACACCGCTTGTAACCTGACTCTGCTCAGAATACTCACCATTCACAACAACCCTCTGGTGTCTATGCTTCAGCCAGCTGCAAATCCATTGAACTATCCAGGGATTAAGTCCAATCTTCACTTCTTGGGTTCTGCATGTTCTCTGAGCTTGGATGTTTTCTGGTAGATGTTTTATTACCAGGGTAGGTAACAATATCAGGTAACAATATCAGAGAGAGGGGAGTTAACTTGTATTACTTATCCTGATAATGAAACGTCTGTCGAAAAACATCTAGAATCCAACCATTCTGTCCTGAGCTACATATACAGTATTCTCTACTAATGAAATTGGAATCAGTGTTCCTTCCAGAACCTATCTGGAATTTCAGGAGTATGTAATAGGGTGGACATTTTCACAAAATGTTAGGCTTCTAACACGCTTGCTCTCTGTCACTTATTCTTGTCTCCCAATAATCTCTTTATTGCCTCACTTTTAATAATCCTTTTCCTGGGCAGGTTGACACAATTCCCCCCAAAAAGACACAGGGCTGCAGCTAACTAGAAGTAAATAACAGGAATAGTTGAGCTAGCTCATTGATTTGTAGTTATGCTTTTCATTATGTTCTGATATGGAAGCCACCAACAAATTTAAGAAGTAGAGAACTGAATTTGTCAAAAGATAAGAGACTTTTGCTAGGTGTGTTAGAAACTCAACTATGATTATCATTATTTATTTGACTTCTATGCCACTCAATCCCAAAAGACTCAGGGCAGCTTACAACAATATCAAAATATAATTTACAATAAAAAGAAGTCAAATATAAATATTAAAACGATAACCACAGTTAAAGAACCCCCAATTCAAATCATCCAATCAACACATGCATACCATTCAATACAATTTGGCCGTGAAAGATGTAAAATTGGTATATGGTAGACTGTGCAGGATAAAGGGCTGTTTGCTGCGACATTCATAAAATGCTGATCTTTCTCTTCAACTGTGTATGTGAGAGATCAGAAAGTTTGGTGTGGGCATCAGACTGAGACCAATTTGTTTTGTATAAAAGGCTATTGTGTGTATTGCTGGCAGCTCCCTCTTACAGTTGTCTTAATGTTGTTGGCTATTAATGTTTCTGGATGACATCATACACAGGCTTCAACATGTCTAAATCGGAGGCTTAGGTAAAAGAGGCACGTAACATCACGGTTTGGGTGGCATGCAGAAACCATGAGCTGTCATTTGGCAGTGCAGCAATAATTTTGGACCTATGATTTACCTCTTGAGAAATTAGAGATCTGCAGCAAAGAAGTTTATTAAGCACATAACAGCCGCTTTAATCTGTCATGCTTTACTGCTCTGAAAACAAAGTCAATCTCAGTATCCCCCCACCTTTCATTTTTAAAGAGATAATACTTGTATATTTCTTGGCGTACATCTCTTGAAAGCTTGGCTTCCTCTAAGCTATGTATTGTTCATTTTATTTCTTAAAAACGGTTGCTCATCCTCCCTTGTTTGGGCAGGTTCTGTACAAAGTTTTAATACCTCCCTTTGGAAATATATATTTGTTCATCAAAGGGTGACATGGAAAAGGTGGTCAGGGTGGATGCGAATTTTTTTTAAAAAAGGAAAAGATGGATACCCATCTAGTATTTGTATTTGTATTTATTAGATTTGTATGCCGCCCCTCTCCGAAGACTCGGGGCAGCTAACAACAATAAAAAAGACAATGTGAACAAATCTAATATTAAAAATAATCTAAAAAAAACCAATTTAAAGAACCAATCATACATACAAGCATACCATGTATAAATTCTATAAGCCTAGGGGGAAGGGAAAATTTCAATTCCCCCATGCCTGACGACAGAGGTGGGTTTTAAGGAGCTTGCGAAAGGCAAGGAGGCTGGGGGCAACTCTGATATCTGGGGGGAGCTGGTTCCAGAGGGTCGGGGCCGCCACAGAGAAGGCTCTTCTCCTGGGTCCCGCCAAACGACATTGTTTAGTCAAAGGGACCCGGAGAAGGCCAACTCTGTGGGACCTAACCGGTCACTGGGATTCGTGCGGCAGAAGTCGGTCCCGGAGATAGGCGGTCGTGGAAATAGTTTTATTGCTTTTTCTGTTAGTCTTTTCTGACTCCATTCTTTTGAGCCTATGAATGTAGCAAGAATTCTTATTATTTGCATAATTCATCTTGTGAGAATTGGGTTGAGTAAGCCCATTAACCAAATCCTTGTCACACGCATGAACTTGAGTTCAAGTTAGGCTAAATGTGTTTGCAGATACTCTACCCAAGAGATTGGAGAGTTTCTGTTGGTCACGGAAATTAATACTAGGCTAAGTGGATTGTTGGTACAAGGTCTATAGAATTCGGGTGAAAGAATTTAAATGTAGTTCAACATTAATAATTAATCCAATTGCATTTACAGTGTTCCCTCGATTTCCGCGGGGGATGCGTTCTGAGACCGCCCGCGAAAGTTGAATTTCCCGAAGTAGAGATGCGGAAGTAAATACACCATTTTTGGCTATGCACAGTATCACAAGCCTTCCCTTAACACTTTAAACCCCTAAATTACCATTTCCCATTCCCTTAACAGCCATTTACTCACCATTATTACTGGTACTCACCATTGAATAAGACACTTAGTGATCCTGATATTTGTAAACATAATTATTTATTAACAATCATTATTTTTTTTGTTATTTATTTGCAAAAATTATTAGTTTGGCGATGACATAGGACGTCATTGGGTGGGAAAAACCGTGGTATAGGAAAAAACCCGTGAAGTATTTTTTTAATTAATTTTTTTTTGAAAAACCGTGGTATAGGCTATTCGCGAAGTTCGAACCCGCGAAAATCGAGGGAACACTGTATTTAGGAATTTTCCTCTTTTGTTGCATAAAAAAGTAAAATTCAAGACTTTAGGAAGTCAAATTGTACAATTAGTTTATATGCAGATGCTCTAACCACTATAGTACACTATAGTAGTGTACCGCTGCACTTGGGGGGGGGGATTAGATTTTATGACCTTCAAGTCGCCTTCCATTCTAAGATTCAGTTTTGAATAGAAATTCATATCTTTCCAATTCTTTCTTCTACTTATTTTACAGCCAAAAGATTTAATTACAAACCTCTAGTCCTCGTTTGATGAAGCAGATCTAAAAATGGTTGTTTATTTGTTCAAATCTTAATTGACCAAAATGGTTAGTCTGTGTATGATGCAATCCAAAGAGCTGTTTGGATGCAAAAAAAAGTATTTAATAATTTCTCTTGTTTCCTTTATTCTATAGAAACCTAAAGCAGCTTCAGAAACAAAATGAGCCCATTGCAACTGTAATCTATAAACTCTTTATTTCAGTTCTTAAACAAAAGAGTGTCAGTTGCTCTTAAGTTAAATGCATTTTTTATTCCTTCCAGAAAATTGCTTTCTCAATATGTCAGCTTTAGTGCAGTGGTAAGCAATTTGCCTTAGCTCAGACAGTGTGCTGTGCGTTCCAAGAAATACTCTGGAAAACATGATTGTGGCAAAAACAACTAGAGAAAGAATGGGAGGTATGTAAGTTTCCACTGGAAGGGTTTTTTCCTTTTTATCCTCCAAGGCCTTATGGTGCTCACAGTTCCTGTAAAAATGGTTGAGGAATCTTTACCCTGGTAAAAATCTTTACCCTTTAGCCTGGTTCACATATGAATAAGATTTAGTGCTACCGGTTTTATTCCTAAATGGGTATTTATTAGCCTTTTATAACCAGACAGAAATTACTCCCACATTGATGGTAATAGTGGCAGGAAGAGGCATTCCTCTTCAGCTGGTTTTTCATGGCATGAATCTACATTGCATTGAGAGGATGGCTTCTTGGCTGCAAAAAAGTTTACTATCACACTGGGGGCGTGGCTTATTTTGTGGGTGTGGCTTGCCAGTCATGTGGCCAGGTGGGAATGGCTTGATGACCATGTGACTGGGGGTGGCTTAAAGGCTTAAAGGTGGCCAACTTGATGTCACTCACGTCAAGGTGCCTGGCATATCCTCGACTCAAAGAGATACAACTTTCCTATCTATTTACTATTACTGAACGTCCAAAATATGCTATTTAATTCTATGTATATATGCCATATGTGTACATACATATTACACACAGACACACAAAAATATACATTATCTACTATATAAACTGTATGTGTATGTACACACACACACACGCGCACACACAGCTCTTCTAAAATTATACACATTCAACCTCATTTATTGCGATAGGAAAAACATACCCAGATCCTGGAAAACATGCCGCTCCGAATCTCCGGAGAGGGGCGGCGTACAAATCTAATAGATTATTATTATTATTATTATTATTATTATTATTATTATTATTATTATTATTATCATATTATTATTATTATTATTATTATTATTATTATTATTATTATTATTATTATTATTATCCTAGAAGGGAAAAAAATAAAAAAAATAAAAAAAATTCTACTGGTTCTGTGCACCTGACCGTACTTGGAGGAGTCCATCACTGCTTCTTGGTGATGATGGTGTTCTGACCTAGGCTTCCTGATCAAACAGCTCAAACAGTGTCCTGAAACCCTCTTTTATTTTAACAGCTGTGAATTATTATCATTATCAGCTGTAATAAGTCCCAAATAATGATAACAAGTCTGACAACACATATGGACATGAACCTTGATCTTTCTTGACAAAGACCAATTAGCAAGAATTTTGGCAAGGCCGAACAGAAACACAGAGCTAAAATGACATGAGTTAAACAAACTTGCTTCCTGCAACTATCATTTCCATGTGCTCCACTTATATAATCTATGGAAGGGGCCAATTATCTCCAGGCCTTACTCCCGAGTAATCCTTCTCCTCTGTAACTGTTCTTGCCTTCTGGCAGCTCTGTGCATGCATGCATTGAGAACATGCCCCCACTGTTCCTCTGCTTTGCTCATGTCAGCCTCTGGAGGTTCTGGTGTTGGGACTTCCTGAGCCTGGTTGCCTTCAAATATGTAGAGTTCGACTTCCCCAGGTTTTTTTTTTTTGCAATGACCATGCCTCTTAGGAAATTGCTGGACTTGAAGTCCACATATCTGGAGGATGTCCACATTGAAGAAAGTTGAAATAGATAATGCTGGCTGGAAGAATGAGAAGATTGACAAGACACAAAGAGACCTTTGTATAGTGAAATGAAACTTGATTTCTGATCTTCTGGTGCCATTTTTCTTGATCCCGCTCGTGCTTCTCTTCCCAGATATTTATAGAAATAAAAGTAGAGTCACAGGAGGTCTTCTAGCCCAACCCCTTGTCCCAAGGCTAGGGTCCTCAGGTAATGAGTTCAATCCCAGGTAAATGGTTGTCCAGTCTCTTCTTAAAAGCCTCCAGGAATGGAACACCTGCAACCCCAGGAAACTTTCTTATTGAATTTTCTGTGAAGTTAACTAAGGTCAGCTTTGTGGAATCAGGTGTGGCACTTTGCAACACAGCAATAGCATTTAGCATTTAGACTTATATACTGCTTCATGGTGCTTTACAGCCTTCTCTAAGCTCCCAACAATCTGGGTCCTCATTTTACTGATCTTGGAAGGATGGAAGGCTAAGTCAACCTTGAGCCTGCTGAGATTTGACCTGCCAAACTGCTGGCTAACGGTGATCAGCAGAGGTAGCTTGCAATACTGAACGTAAGAACATAAACATAAGAAGAGCCATGCTGAATCAGGCCAAAGCCCATTGAGTCCAGCATTCTGTGTCACACAGTGGCCCACCAATTGTCCATGGGGATCTTGAGCAGAAAGAGAAGGCAAGACCCTCCCTTTCCCAACAAATAGTACTCAAGGGAATCCTGCCTGCCTCAACCAACATAGAGGCGGCACATGGACATCCGTTTCAATAACCACCTATACACTTGGCATCTGTCTAATCCTGCCTTGAAGCTATCAAGGCTGACAGCTGTCACGACCTCTTCTGGAAGTGAATTCCATAAACCAACGACCCTCTGGGTGAAGAAATATTTCCCTTTATTTGTCCTTGTTTTCTTACCTATAAGCCTTAGGGAATGCCCCCTCGTCCTAGTATTGTGTGATGGAGAAAATAATTTTTCTCTATCCACCTATTCTATCCCATGCATGATTTTATACACCTCGATCAAGTCACCCCTTAAAGGCCGTCTTTCAAGGCTGAAGAGACCAAGGCGTTGCAACCTGGTTTCATAAGGGAGGTACTACACTCTAACCACTGCATGGCTCAGCTTGTGTTCTAATAATGCTTTTGAATTATAGTTTTAAGTATATACTTTATATATGTATGTACCAGTATTGGGTTGTACATCCCGTTGCTACCAGTTCGCTTGTGCACTCGTGGGACGCTTCTGCACATGTGCAGAAGCATCCCAGGTGGGTGCGCAGAGACTCTGCCACCACTACCAGTTTACTGAACTGGGCAGAACCAGGAGTAACCCTCCACTAGTATGTATATGCATTTCCTCTCTCCCAACAACTAACTCTTTTGAGAGCCTTCAAGATGCTGAGTGAAATTTTCAGTTAACGTAGACAAATGAACGTTTGAGGCAAAAAGAGAAGGATAGGTTTGGTAGGATCTGGCAGAACTCCTAGTAATAGACCATAGGTGCTAATTAAAACAATTGTGATAACCAAACTAGGCTCCTAAATACCAGTGGAGGCTGCTGAATATTTAAACATCAAGCCTTTGCTGACAGCAGGATTTATAATTTTAATTGCACATTATAATTAGGGCTTAAAATAGGTATTACAGTAGCTCGGCTAAAGGGCTCAAACCTATATTTTAAGGCTAGAGTCATACATCTTTTTTCCAAGTTAAGTCACAGATTATTTCTCCCCATCTTTATCGCCCCCCCCTCCCTTGTATTACAAGAAACTAAGGAGTAATCTGGACAGTCTCCAGCAACTGAGTGTTCCAAAGATTTGGAAGCAGTTTTAATGAACTTTTAAAAGGAGTAGAACAACCCTTTTCTAAAGCTATATCTGCGATTTAACATGCATAGATTTAATTTTTTTTTGGCTGGCATGGCATTTTCTTTTGTGGAGCCACAGATTGTTTTCTAAGCTGAATGGCCACCTGCAAGTAATTTCCGTGAGTCACTTTTTGGCACATCTGAAGGGTGGTACAGGGCATCCATTTCCTTTAAATGTGTTTCCACATCAAAGTAATATAGTTGGATTTGCACAGGAGGCAAGAAGAAACAGGTACCAAAAGAAAGAGCTTCCGTTAGTGACCTTGCTGAAATCAGCACGATTTGATATATGATGGAGCTTTGTGCCAGGTTTCTCACATCAACCTCATTGTAGATCCATCTAAACATGAGGAAGGGAGGAGAAATGCAAGGGGTCACCATCTCTATTGCAGCCAGTTAAAATAGTGGCCCTCAAATATGGCTCTGCATTTCTTATTCTAAAGTATCAAGCCTAAGAAAAAAATTCACCTATTTTTGGCATAGATTTTTACAATGCTAAATTGTATATTTAATATTAAAGTTGAAGGAGATAAGCTGGACTTTTCCAGTCTAGTTCTCTAGTCGCTCCAGCATCTTTGCAATACTGTATATGATTCAGTGGTTGTGAGATCACCTCTACCAGATCCTTCAGAACTCTGGAATGTAATCCATCTGGTTCAAGTGATTGGAACTAGTCTAGGGTGGACAGGTGTTCTCTTACCATTTTCATGCTTATTTTAACTTTTATTGCTAGTTTCTCTTTTATGGTTCTGCATTTGGTAGGTTAAGCTATTTTTCTCCTTTCGCATGAAGACAGATGCAAAGAATGTATTAAGCAATTCTGCTTTTTCTCTGCTGACTGTCACTTCCTTGCCATCTTCTCTGATAATTTCCTTGACTTTTTTCTTTTTTATATGTTGAAAGAAATTTTTTAAAAAAATATTTTTGACATTTGTTGCAAGTCTTAGTTCAATCTGAGCTGTAACCTTTCCTGACTTCATCTTTGCAGATTCAGGCTATTTGCTGGTATTCTGCCTCCACTTTTTACATTTGTCCTTTTTGTCCTTAAATTATTTAGTTATTCACTTATTGACTTATTCAAGTGATTTCTAATACTTGTATCCATTTTTTCATATCAGTCCATTGGCAGCAACCACAATTCAGCATTTTCACACGAGGAAGCTGCGTGCGGATTCAACAATTCCTGACATAGTCCAAAGTGATAATTGTTCAGAATTAAAAATATCTTCTCAAACTTTGGCTGTTATTTAATTGGTCCAAAACTGTATAAAGGGGCCATGCTTCAATATCATTAGAGGAGATTTTACATTGTAGAATAATTAAACCAGCCTTTTAGAGGTATCCATTGTTCAGTATTTTAAAATGGAGCTGGAATTATGCTATATTGGTTCCCTCTCTTTCTAACATATAGACAGTTATTACATTCTAAAGTAGCTGTAACAATGCATCAGGATTTCCTAAGACTATTCACGCTATGCAAATGATACCACTATAATGGTAGAAAGTGAAGATGAACTAAAGAGCCTCCTGATGCAAGTGAAGAAGGAGAGTGCAAAAGTTGGTTTGAAAGTCAACATTAAGAAAACTAAGATCATGGCATCCAGCCCTCTCAATTCCTGACAAATAGATGGGAGAAAATGGAGGTAGTGACAGATTCTATTTTCCTGGGCTCAAAGATCACTGCAGATGGGGACTGCAGCCAAGAAATTAAAAGATACTTGCTCCTGGTGAGGAAATCTATGGCAAATCTAGATGGCATACTAAAAAACAGAGTCATCACCCTGCCAACAAAAGTGTGTATAGTCAAGGCTATGGTTTTCCCAGTTGCAAAGTAGGACTGTGAAAGTTGGACCATAAGAAAGGCTGAGTGCCAAAGAATTGAAGCCTTTGAACTACAGTGCTGGAGAAGACTCCTGCGAGGCCCTTGGTCTTCAAGGTGATCAAACCAGTCAGTCCTAGAGGAGATCAACCCTCACTGCTCTTTAGAAGGCCAGATCCTGAAGATGAAACTCAAATACTTTGGCCACCTTATGAGAAGAAAGGACTCCCTGGAGAATGCTGGGAATGATTGAGGACAAAAGAAGAAGGGAATGACAGAGAGTGAGGTGGCTGGGTGGATTCACAGAAGCGGTAGTTGTGAGCTTAAATGGACTCCAGCGGATGGAAGAGAACAGGAAGGCTTGGAGGAATGTTGTCCATGGGGTTGTGATGGGTCGGACACGACTTCACAAGTAACAACGACATCCATGCTATGCCTGAGAGATTAATTGAATTTCAGAAGTACCAGGAAATACACCAATCCACCTGCAACCAAACCCCCTTTAACCAAAACTAGATATGCACGCCCCTTATTTCCTCAATATGAACCACTGATAATCTTAAATGCAAACTAATGAATTCAAGAAGTATCGTAAACAAAATACCTGAACTCCTTCTCTTAGTAAAAACTGCTGAATTTGACATTAGGGTATATTTATCTGCGAAACATGGCTAAATGTATCCCTCCCTGATTCCATTATCACAGTAAGAGACTATCATAATTACTGATCTGATCGAGAAACCTGAAAAGGTAGTGAGATTGCAATCTTCTATTAAAAAATCACTGAACCTAAAAAAGGTGTAAGTTAAACATGAACTTGATCATCCAAAAACCATCATCTGTGAATTGACCTTAAACACCACACTTTAATTCGTACTATGCTATGGAATGCCTGATTATGACATCACATGTGTGAACGAGTTAGCCTCACTACTAACGTGGGCAGCCTCCTATCCACACCCTCTTATATATCTTGGTGACCTCAATCTACCTCATATTAACTGGACCCTAAACGAATGTACAACTGAAGTCATACATTCAACCTTTTACAATGCTATTACTGATCTAGGACTAGATCAGCTAGTAACAGACAATACTAGACTCAAAAACTGTCTTGAGCGCATCTTCTGCAACAGTTTACAATCAATTTACGGACTACAAATAAAAGAACCTTTTTCCAAAAGTGACCACAGCATGACTAACTTTTGTCTCAATGTGTCCTTACAGGAACCACCTCGATGGGATAACCAATTACAATTTTAAAAAACCCTACTGTGTTTTCATGGATACCAACCTGAGTCCTTCCTTCCTTCCTTCCTTCCTTCCTTCCTTCCTTCCTTCCTTCCTTCCTTCCTTCCTACCTACCTACCTACCTACCTATCTATCTCTCATACACTATTCTCTGGCTGTAATACTGCCGAAAACGACTACAACATATTTTTGCTTGATATCCAAAGAGTCACTAAATTATATGTACCAATAATAATCACCAAAACCAAGAAAAATAAATTACCCCTAAAAATAAGGAAGCTGCAGTTTCAATGCAGTGAAATAATTGTACCCAAGAACAAATATTTAGGAGACATTTAGTCTTTTTGCTCTGGAGTTAATGTCATTTGCATCAATGATTCCAGGAGGAAAGTTTTCTTTCTCTCTTCTTCCCTCCTCCCCCCAGAAAATCTTATGAATAGCAGTGCTGTTATGGATGAATGAGTTACAGGATATTAAGTAGGTTATGAAAATTCCAATGTCCCCGTCCAGGGGAATGAAAGAATCTGTTGGACTTAAAGACTTTTGGTTGTTTGAGCATCGTGAGATTTACCCAGTCAACATGTCATCAACTTTCAGTGGTATTTTCCTTGCAGTTCTGGGAAATGTCCCTGTATTTTGCATGAAAGGACTATTATTCTTTCTTTAAAATATGACTCCCTGCTAAGGGACATTGTTATACAACAACAGACAGACTGATGGTTATAACAAAATGTGTTATTAAAAAGAAAACCTGGAAGCAAAACGCAGAATCTTTGTATCAAAAACAAAATGTCTCCAAAAAATCTGACAAGTTATCAACACCTACAATCTTTCCCTTGGCTGAAAAAGAAACTATTTTAAACCTTGATAAACCACATTTAAAAGCAGTTTACAATTGCTCATGCTCCATGGCAATGCCTTAAACCACTTCCTTGTGAGAAGGGTTCTTGGTATCATGAAAAATTAGTTGGAAAGGCAGCCAAGGCTCTGTGGTTTAACAAGCAACAATTGTCCTAACATCAGTTTGACAATTTTCTTGTCATTTTCATGGCTGTAGGGAAACTATGGTTTTTCAGTACAAAGAGCAAAATCATTTTTGACCTTTGGATCAACCTGGCTTTCTTATTGGGACTTATTTCCACCTTGTTAATCTATATAACCCAAGTCATTCTCCCTTCAATCAGTCAAGTTTATTACCCATTTTGTACCTACCCTGTTTCCCTGAAAATAAGATAGCATCTTATATTAATTTTGCCTCCCAAAGATGTGCTACGTCTTATTTTCAGGGGATGCCTTGTTTTTTTTCAATGAAGAAAAAATGCAGCTTAGAGGGAACAGTGTCGCCGATGCGTGTTTTACACCGTATGCATCTTTCTGATCCATTCCAAGAATTGACATGTCAATTCTTGATCCGAAAGACGCAGCAGACCCCCTACCCTATTTAAAACTATGGTATATGGTAGGGTGTGATCCTGCTGCAGCAAAAACGCATCCAAACACGCAGCCTCATGTTGGATGCCTGTTGGATGTGTTTTAAATGTGATTGATACAGTGTTTTGGGATGCAATTTATGGACAGCAGTGTTATATATGTTCTGTTCAGGAATGCAGAACATTTGGACAGGGAGTCATTGCTCACAGTCACTCATGCCCTTATCACCTCGAGGTTCGATTACTGCAACGCTCTCTACATGGGGCTACCTTTGAAAAGTGTTCGGAAACTCCAGATCATGCAGAACGCAGCCGCGAGAGCCATCGTGGGGCTTCCCAGATTCGCCCACGTATCTACAACACTCCGTGGCCTGCATTGGCTGCTGATCAGTTTCCGGTCACAATTCAAAGTGTTGGTCATGACCTTTAAAGCCCTACATGGCATTGGACCAGAGTACCTCTGGAACTGCCTGCTACTGCCCGAATCCCAGCGGCCGATAAGGTCCCACAGAGTTGGCCTTCTCCAGGTCCCGTCGACTAAACAATGTCGTCTGACAGGCCCCAGGGGAAGAGCCTTCTCTGTGGCGGCCCCGGCCCTCTGGAATCAACTCCCCCCCGGAGATTAGAACTGCTCCCACCCTCCTTGTCTTCTGTAAACTACTTAAGACCCACCTATACCGCCAGGCATGGGGGATTTGAGACACCTTTCCCCCAGGCTTATTATAATTTATGTTTGGTATGTATGTGCTGTTTGGTTTTTAATTATGATAGGGTTTTTAGTTTTTTTAATATTAGATTTGTGCCAGTATAATATTGTTTTTATCGTTGTTGTGAGCTGCCCCGAGTCTTCGGAGAGGGGTGGCATACAAATGTAATAAATTATTATTATTATTATTATTATTATTATTATTATTATTATTATTATTATAATTAATGCTGTGAAACAAAACGTCTCCTATGTCTTACTTTCAGGGGTGACTTATTTTGGGGGAAACAGGGTAGAGGAGGCAGAAAGATTTTTTCCCCTTGTAGTTGAAGAAATTGATAGCAAACAAAGATATGTAATATGTTTCTCTGCTTGTTAGAAAATGACACAGGAGGCCCCCAGTGGAAAGGATAGCTTTCCCGCAGAAACAGACTTGTTGTGTTGTATGGTCTTGTCAGAGGAAGGTTCTACTTACCTTCACTACTAGTTCTGAACACAATAGAAGTGCGTGTCACACAAAAAGCCTGGAAATGATCCTCTGCACATGTGCAGAAGCCTTTGCGCATGAGCAGAGAGTATTTTGGCAAGATGTGGCAGCCGAAGGACCAGTTTGGGAGCATAGACCAGTAGTCATTGCTGTTGGTTTGGTGAACAGAGGTTAATTTCCATCTACCAGTTTTAAAGAATCGGTAGCAACCCACCACTGGCTCTTGTCCATCTTTTTAGGATGCTTTTAGATGACATACCTAGCTGGAATAAATCTAATATTGTAATATAGTATAAACACATCAATTTTAGAATTTCTCCTAAGGTAGGCAGTGATTTTCAATTTAATATGGATATTTGGTTAAGGGGACTATACTTTAGCAGCAGAGAAATTGTTTTTAATATTCACTGTGGTCAGATACGTATGTGGAATCTCTGGTTTAAGCAAAAGGGTTAGAATAAACCTATGATTTTGAGAATTCTTGATTTGAAAAACCAATGAAGCTTCATTGGTCTCTAATTACAGAGATATCTAAGTGAATCTTTTTGAGTAGAATCTGAGAAGAACAAAGGAGAGACTATACAAGAATGTTATGTTCCACTTTACCTATTGTATCTCATTATAACACACTATGTTTGGGCAATACCATAAATAGCACTTTTTCTAGCAGTTACTGTATATACATTTCATGGCATTTCCTGCCATGCAAATTTTCCTCTTTATCCTTTCCATAATACTCTGATGGCAGGTTAAATGTACATAAATTCATTTTACTGTCAACATACAGTACTTTTGCTTCCTGGATATTCACTATTTACAAAGTGCGGATTCATTCCTGATTTGTTCACTATGTCAGCATATTTGCAGCAAACACTCCCTTATAGCTGTATTTTCTTTGCTGTTCCAATAAATGGAACTGCCATGGAAAATTACCTTACCAGAATTATGTCCAGTAATACTGAACAGCTTTTCCCCCCTATTTTTTTCCAGATGATTCAGGCTGACTATATTCCTTGAGACCACTTAGCAATTTTTTCCAGTAACCTGGAATTTAGAATATTTGGTGTATCCAAAATTAGCTCTCAAATTACCTACCAACAGTCATCTTCCCCTTGATGAGAATAGGCACTGAACCAGCAAAGCCAACCCTATTTAACTCAGCTCCCTGGACTTAAGCACTCAGTGTTTGAGATTTTCAAAAAAAGATGGATTGCCAGTCTCTCCTCTGGTCCTAGCAATGGTATGGAGGACACAGACTCTAGAACCTGAGAAAAATAGAGCTGTGCAAAAGGGATGACCACTACTGATTTCTCTTTCATATCCTAGTATTCCAGATTGGGTGCTCACTGTCTGAATCCAAAAAGTATCCAATCAGTACAGATTAGTAGCAAAATCTATATTGGAGTTCAAATATATCATATTCCCAAATATGGTCAACCAATGGATGTCCTTAAGTGGGAAATAGCGATCCTTCAACAACTGGCTTTCAGAGCTATATTGTCTCTGAAGGCTCCACCTTAGTCATTACTAATAAAGAGTGAGAAATTATGTCTATGACATTGTCCCATCCCTATTTAAAGAGAGATCACTGGTCTGTTTAGCATTATCTATATTGGGACCAGTGGCCAGATTCTCTTGGGAAGGGCACCATGAGTGTAGCAAATCCAGTGTCCCAAATGGATCAGGATATCTGTTATCTCTGATGCTACCTTTTCTTAAAGAGACACCTTTTTTCTCTCTCAAACCTTCCCCCCACCCCACTGTATGATGAAGAAAATGAAATCATTCCCGTAATACAGGCCTGAACTGATTTCTTACAATTTACATGCTGCTACTTCTTAGTCTGTATTGGCTGATGGCAGTGTTCCAGAGTTTAGTTGGGCAGGGATTGAATTGGATTTCCAAGAGCTAACTTGAGAACTGAACTTGAAACCTAGAACTTCCACCAATTTCCTTCCTGGGATTCCAGTATTACAAGAGGCAAATAATTGTTTTTATCCATTTCTTGCTCAACAGGCATATTCTGTTACACCTCTATTATGTGCACTTTTAAGTTGTTTGGTTGGGCTTTTATTTTTATTTTTGTCTCTTTGAGTGTTGACTTTTCATGATTGCCTGGACTAGTTTTTCTTGGCCAGGTTTTTCAGAAGTGGTTTGCTATTACCTCCTTCTTTCTACAGCTGAGAAAGAGTGACTGTCTCAAGGTTACTCAGTTGACTTTAAAGTAGGACTAGAATTCATCCTCTCCTAGTTTATACCCCGGTACTATAACCACTATACTCACTCAGTTGGTCTTAATCAGTGTTTAGCTGCACAGCAACAGTGTACGTTGGATTAGGAAGCATCAGAACCATGATTGTTTATTGGACAAGGAAAGCCACCTAGAGTCCCAAGGGAATTGGGCGGCATACAAATTGAAATGAATGAATGAGTGAATAAACCTAATTAAATCCAACACAGCATTTCTTGTGTCCTTTTGGTTAACAGTCCTTAGATTTGATTTCTCTTAGACTTGATCTCTTTAATTGTTTTGCCCATCATGGAATTGCTGACAAAAAGGAAATATACGCCTTATTTGTGATTTAGCAATCTATCATGATGAGTCTAAAGTAAACCTTTGTTCAGATGACTACCCATCTTAGCCAAGAATAAGTAAAAAAACACACTACTGAAAGTTTATAGAAATCAAGTCATGCCTTCCAGATTACAGATGGGTTCCAATGTGTCTGCTGTATTCACAGGCCATAAAATAATTATTAAATGGTAAACCTGGTTTCTAGTTTCTGTAAAAATATATGTAGAAACATAGAACGTAGAAACATATGGAAAATGCTTCTGTAAAGCTTCTGTATTTTCTGTATTTTCCATATTTTATATTAATTTTATGTCTTTATATACGTAGGTAAATTTTAATAACATTATTATTAAAAAAGGAAGTATGTGATAGATCTATAAGACAAAATGACATAATTGCTGGACTGAAGAGAAACTTTAAAATCATGAGGATTTGCTGATGACGTGGTGATAATTTTGGAAGATCCACTGGAAGGAATAGAAATAATGAGACTGTTATTAGCTGGATTTAAAATAAAAAAAACAAAGACAAAAGAAAGATATTAATAAAGAATGTGAACATTGAAAAGCAAATGGAAAAAAATATTGACAAAAAGTTACAACCTAAAAGATAATTTTTATAAAAAATGATATACTTCCGAGTCTCCGGAGAGGGGCGGCATACAAATCTAATAACTAACTAATTAACTAACTAACTAACTAACTAACTAACTAACTAACTAACTAACTAACTAACTAACTAAACAAACATAACTCAAGAAAAATTATTTTGAACTTCACACTTCATTATTTCGAACTTCACTAAAAAGGGGAAAACATGAAGAGTCATTTTAACATGTCTATAAGCTTTCTGGCATAAATTTATACTTCACTATCTTATCGCTGATTTTTCATTATTTCTCTCCAAAAAAGTTCATTTCTTTTTTCTTATTACTTTCTAATTAACTTTTTCCCTTTATTGTTCTGACATCCTTTCTGCAATGTTGCTGTTTTCATCTTACAATCCCTTATCTTAATATCACTTTTTATTTTGAACTTTACTGCCTATCTTTTGATTTCAACTATTACTTATATTTTTCTGTTTATCCTGATTCATTTCCTTTTTGAAAATTATTATTTTAAATGCTTAAGATAAAGTTTTCTTTACAAAACACTATTGCACTGATTTAGAAAAATCAGCAAGGATGTGCTATTGCTGTCATGTTATCTTTATTTACCTTTAATTTTGTAATCTTGTTTGATGCTCAGGAGAAGGCTTTGTTTGAATAATATTAGGGAAAAGAAAAATCAGCAAGAATTCTAGTGAATAGTAGGATAGTGAATTAGGGTTTCTAGTCTTTCTGATTATGGTTTATTCAGATTTGGATGGATTTGATAGTCTACATGTCTGTCTAACTATACAACTCTATGCTATAATGGATTCAAGTTTGGTATATTTCTCTACTGTTCCTTCACTTAGAATACTGAGATTGTTGGTTTTTTTATATCAGCAGTAATTTCCATTTTCTGTTTAACTTCCCTAACATTCATGTAAATTCAGCACATGGAAAAATATTTATACAGTAGCATTATATTTGAAAACCTTCCATGAAATAAGCAGCTGTGATCATCATCTATGTTGATCTTGGATTTGTTGATTCATTTTACTTTGTTTCTGCCTCAGTTTACCACTGACAAACCGATCCATAACTCTTACAGAGATCTGAAACTGGATAATGTGCTGCTGGATCATGAGGGCCACTGCAAGCTGGCAGACTTTGGAATGTGCAAAGAAGGAATCCATGATGGGATCACCACCGCAACCTTCTGTGGAACCCCTGACTATATTGCTCCAGAGGTACAGGGAAACTTTCCCTTTTCTTTAAATGGGTTTTAAAAACCCAAATGTCCATCATATTAATGGAGTCCAAACAAACAAGTTTCGTTGTAAAATCTGCCTGGCTTGGTTGGTAAAATAAAATATTGAGCATAAGCAATGTTTCCCATAGGAATCAATGGAAAAGCGATTAATGCGTGCAAGCCCAAAACTCACCCCTTTTGCCAACTGAAGCGCCCGTTTTTGCGCTGCTGGGATTCCGCTGAGGCTCCCCTCCATGGGAAACCCCACCTCCGGACTTCCGTGTTTTTGTGATGCTGCAGGGGAATCCCAGCAGGGGAATCCCAGCAGTGCAAAAACGGGTGCTTCGCTGGCAACGGAAGTCTGGAGGTGGGGTTTCCAGTGAGGGGAGCCTCAGCGAAATTGCAGCATCACAAAAACACGGAAGTCATCAAAACCCCACCTCTGGGCTTCCATGTTTTAGTGATGGTGCGATTTCGCTGAGGCTCCCCTTGCTGGGAAACCCCACCTCTGGACTTCCGTTGCCAGCGAAGCACCTGTTTTTGCGCTGCTGGGATTCCCCTGCAGCATCACAAAAACACAGAAGTCCGGAGGTGGGGTTTCCCATGGAGGGAAGCCTCAGAGGAATCCCAGCAGCGCAAAAATGGGCGCTTCGCTGGCAACAGAAGTCCGAAGGCGGGGCATCCCAGTGGCGGCAGCTTGGGTTTGTAAGGTGAAAATAGTTTGGAAGAAGAGGCAAAAAAATCTTAAACCCCAGGTTTGTATCTCAAAAAGTTTGTATGACGAGGGGTTTGTAAGACGAGGTATCACTGTAGCTACATAATTTGTACATTTATTCTCAACTTGGTGCTTAAAATTGCTCTGCACAGGAGGTAGGAGCAATCTGCCCCTGGTTTGCATGGACCCATGTGTCCATACTTATATCTTATGTGTACTGATATGCAATAGAGATGATCTACTCATGGAGTACTCATGTGTATCTGAGTAGATAGCCCATACATGGGCAGCTTATGATGATGTATCATGAAGGAATTGTTTTTCATTTATAAGTACAAGTAAATCTCTTTGGGTATGGGAACAGACAAACACAGTAATAATCCAGTGCAGAATGGATGATTGCCCTCTAGATATAACATATATGTATATTAGCATATTAAACATATACTTTTTATTTATTTATTTATTTATTTTTATTTATTTATTTATTTTGTCTAATATACAATGAGGGTTTTAGTGGGTATATATCTATATACACATAGTAAAATACATGATGAAGGTTATAGAGGAGATACTCATAGTAAAATATGTCTAAGAAATAATAGAAAAGAAGATATAGTAATAGAACATATCAGTGAAAGAGTAGAAGAAGAGATATAGGAATAGAAGAAAGGTATAGGAGATATAGGAGAGCAATAGGACAGGGGACGGAAGGCACTCTAGTGCACTTGTATTCACCCCTTACTGACCTCTTAGGAATCTGGATAGGTCAACTGTAGATAATCTAAGGGTAAAGTGTTGGGGGTTTGGGGATGACACTATGGAGTCATAGAAACATAGAAACATAGAAGTCTGACGGCAGAAAAAGACCTCATGGTCCATCTAGTCTGCCCTTATACTATTTTCTGTATTTTATCTTAGGATGGATATATGTTTATCCCAGGCATGTTTAAATTCAGTTACTGTGGATTTATCTACCACATCTGCTGGAAGTTTGTTCCAAGGATCTACTACTCTTTCAGTAAAATAATATTTTCTCATGTTGCTTTTGATCTTTCCCCCAACTAACTTCAGATTGTGTCCCCTTGTTCTTGTGTTCACTTTCCTATTAAAAACACTTCCCTCCTGGACCTTATTCGTCCGGTAATGAGTTCCACACTTCGACAACTCAGTTACTGAAGTCATATTTTTTACAGTCAAGTTTGGAGCGGTTAATATTAAGTTTAAGTCTGTTGTGTGCTCTTGTGTTGTTGTGGTTGAAGCTGAGGGACGTTGCAGCATATGATCTTGTGGGCAATACTTAGATCTTGTTTAAGGTGTCTTAGTTCTAAACTTTCTAGGCCCAGGATTGAAAGTCTAGTCTCGTAGGGTATTCTATTTCGAGTGGTGGAGTGAAGGGCTCCTCTGGTGAAGTATCTTTGGACATTTTCAAGGAGTGATAATGTCTGAGATGCGATATGGGTTCCAAACAGATGAGCTGTATTCGAGGATGGGTCTGGCAAAAGTTTTGTAAGCTCTGGTAAGTAGTGTGAGATTGCCAGAGCCGAAGCTACGTAGGATTAGGTTTACAACTCTTGAAGCCTTCTTGGCTATATTGTTGCAGTGGGCTTTTATGTCAGACAATTTTATGTCTGAATATCTCAGATCATACAGTGGGTCAGTATGATTTCAGATTTTGGAATCACTTTTCTGATCCTTATAATGTGTCTCTTTCTCATTTGGCCCACACATTCATATACTTTTTGATTTCCTTTTATCTGATGTCACATGAATCGACTCCTCTGAAAATTAAATGATATTAAATTCTGCCTGTGAAAATTAGAGTTACAATGACACCTTTGTACAATATGTCATTGCTTGATGCTGCATTTATGAACTAAAGAATAAGCAACAGTAAATATATATATGTACATTGTAACCTTGGGATAAAATTGTCCCTGAGTCAATATGAAATGTTTATCTCCTGTGTTTAACACATACAAGTCATAAGGTAACAAAACAGTTATCAGGTGAAGAATAATAAAGATTCACAAGAGTTGGAGAGCATTCATGATTTCTATCTTTTCATTGCAGATTTTGCAGGAGATGCTTTATGGTCCTGATGTTGACTGGTGGGCGATGGGGGTGCTCCTCTATGAGATGCTTTGTGGTCATGCTCCGTTCGAAGCTGAAAATGAGGATGACCTCTTTGAAGCTATCCTCAATGATGAAATTGCCTACCCAACATGGCTCCAGGAAGATGCAGTGACAATCTTGAAAGCTGTATGTATATCCTAATTTTTATTTTTATTTGTAATAGCTTCCTCTACTTAATGTGCTTTGTAAAACAGACACGAAAACCCCGAAGCTAGCTTAGATTTTAAAACAATACACAAGAGAAAAACAACGTGGTAGAAATGCAAAAATAAAATATTTAAAAACCTAGGAAAGAGACAGATCCTAGCTGGATGGGGAGTAAAAGTAATGGTAAAATATCCAATTTGGCCTTAATTCCTGGTATCGTCATAAAATATCCATATAATATTGTTGGGCACAATAAGGAAATAAGGTTGTTTTTTTTTATTTTCCAGTCTGTTTCACAGCCCTGAGATTTCCTGGTAATCTCCACCTAAGTTTAACTAGTCCCATCCTGTTTAGCCAACGTGGCTCTTGGCTGGGCATAGGTAGAGAGTGCTGGGACCAGTTTGCATTTCTGAAGAAATATATTCTGTAAGATGGCAGCAATGGAGGTGAACAAAGATCCTGTTCTATATGCACCTGAAATGACAGGCCATTTTTGAAAAGGTTTCTCCAGGTGAACTTTTGTCCTGATAGGTTTATAATCCCCTGCCTCCATTCTTCTGTGAAGAACTGTAATTTATGAATAGTTATTGTAATTAAGAATACTTATTCATACATTTATTGCAATTTCTGAATCCTTACTGTAATTTATTAATAGCTGCCTCAAAGTCCTACCAGGAGGAGGTATGTATGTATGTATGTATGTATGTATGTATGTATGTATGTATGTATGCATGCATGTATGTATGTATTTGATTTATACGCCTCCCTTCTCCTGAGACTCAGGGCAGCTTGCAATATGCATAAATACATACAAAGCAAGTCAGAAATCGAAATTTAAACTAAAATACTACAGTAAAACCTCACCTATCGCGGGTGTTACGTTCCAGACCCAGCCGCGATAGGTGAAATCCGCGATGGGGAATTTATCCTCCTTCCCACCAGCTCCGGATGCCTGGAGGCGAGCAACGGCTAACCTTTCCCCCCCACTACTACTTACTCTGCGCCTGAGAAAAAGAAGGGGAGGAGGCAAAAGAATCGCGGCCCCCGAGCATTCCCGACCCACTGCTATTCTTTGCAGCAGTTCGGCCAAACGTTGTCTTTTTTGGCTTGCCCCGGCTGGAAAGTCCCTGGTGAGCTGCCCCAGCTGGTTCTTTTTTCTCTCTCTCTCTCTTTTCTTTTTTTTCCCCTCCATCCGCCCAGCACTTCCTCTTCCGCCCTCGAGCCCAGTCTGGAAATCCCCACCGCGTCGCGTTCCTTTCTTTGCTCACGCTCGCTCGTTCACGCGCTGCCGGGAGCTCTTTCTACAACCCCAAGCACACCGCCGCCGCTGCCAACCACTAAGCGCGCCTCCAAAGACTGCCTTCTCGGCACTAGCGAGGCGGGTTGAACGAGGGGACGGGCCTCCGCCGGAGCTCAGTCCCTGCCCCGCTCATCATTCGGGAGTCCCGCTGGAATTATTCTAGTGCTTGTTTGTGTGGTGAAATTATTCAAATGAAGCTTCTCTCTGAGCATGAGCTGAGCGCTTGTCCTGCCCTTCCAAACTTCTAAGCGCCGTATCTGTGCCAACGCTGACTTCAAAACCCGCGATGAAGTGAAGCCGCGGTAGGTGAAGCGCGATATAGCAAGGGACTACTGTATTCTAATACCCAGTAAATCATATTAGGCTCAGTGGCCCCAGGCCTGTCAGCATAGGTGTGTTTTCAGTGTTTTCCAGAAAACCGTGGGAGTGGTGCAAATCTCCGAGGGGAGTTCATTCCATAGGGCTGGGGCCACCACAGAGAAAGCTCTTCCCCTAGGGCTCGCCAGCTGACATTGTTTAGCTGATGGGACCTGAAGAAGGCCAACTCTGTGGACCCTGACCAGATGCTGGGATACATGAGGGCAAGAGACGGTCCCATAGGTAATCCCATAGGTATCTTCATAGGATGTAAGCTACTGCAAGTAAAGCTGCCTTTCACAATTGATTGATGATAATATTTTCAATGCTGATGGTACTTAAGCAATGCTCCAGATGTTTTGGAATTTCTTCCAAGGCACCTAATTATTATTATTAATATATTATTAATATTTGTTAATAGCTTATTTAAATTCCTAGCAGTCCTCATCTGTTCTAATCACTTGTGTTATGAAATACATAACAATCACTTGAGTTGTGAAATACATCAATTAAACATTAAATCAAAACAAAAATAGTATTATAAATGTGCCTAAGCTTCTCATTACCACTCTAATGTTTTGTTTTCTCAAGCCATTTTGGAATGTGTTTGTCCTGCTTTCTCAAAGTTGTCATTTATTCCCTTCTTAAGACATTTGTGCTATAATTTTTATTTAAGCTTCTGGGAATACTTTGAATAGAATTCAATGTGGCTTGTTTTTGAGTTGATACTTGTGGAGGTTATGTTTCTAGACAAATATTTGCAACATTGCTATCCTGATTAGCAATTCCCATCCAGAAAGGTGAAACAGTGGCCTTTGGAAACCAATAAGTATTTTTCTCTACATAAATACTCCATCATCAGAAGTTCCAATGATTCACAGGGGGCAATACGTATATGTTGTTTCTGGAAATGTTCTTGCTATTAAATTTATTGTTTTGAGAAATTTCTGTTTCTACACAAATATTTGCAACATTGCTATCCTGATTCGCAATTCCTATCCAGAAAGGTGAAACAGTGGTCTTTGGAAACTAATAAGGATTTTTCTCTACATAAATATACAGTGAACCCTCGAGTTTCGCGTCCTCAAGGATCGCGAAAGGGCTATTTCGCTAGTTTGCAACCCGGAAGTAAACTCCACCATCTGCGCATGCGTGCCCTTCCACGCATGCGTAGATGGTGGAGTTTCCCCGCCGGGCAGAGGCTTCCCTGGGTCTTCCCCCTCTTGCCCCGTAAGACCCCAGCGGCGGTGGGCTGGAGCGAGAGCTTGGGGCACCCTAGCTCCGCTTCCCAGCTGGGAAGCGGAGCCGGCAACAGCGTGGGCGGGCGGGCGGCGCGCGCGAGCTTGGGGCAGCCTAGCTCCGCTCCCCAGCTGGGAAGCGGATCTAGGGAGTCCCCACCGCGCGCGCGTTGCTGGGGAAAGCGCGCGCGCTTGGGAACATCCCAGCTTCGCTCCCAGCTGGGGAGCGGATCTAGGGAGTCCCCACCGCGCGCGCGTTGCTGGGGAAAGCGCGCGAGCTTGGGGCAGCCTAGCTCCGCTCCCCAGCTGGGAAGCGGATCTAGGGAGTCCCCACCGCGCGCGCGTTGCTGGGGAAAGCGCGCGCGCTTGGGAACATCCCAGCTTCGCTCCCAGCTGGGGAGCGGATCTAGGGAGTCCCCACCGCGCGCGCGTTGCTGGGGAAAGCGCGCGCGCTTGGGAACATCCCAGCTTCGCTCCCAGCTGGGGAGCGGATCTAGGGAGTCCCCACCGCGCGCGCGTTGCTGGGGAAAGCTTTCCCCAGCAACGCGCGCGGGGTGGGGACTCCCTAGATCCGCTTCCCAGCTGGGGAGCGAAGCTGGGATGTTCCCAAGCGCGCGCGCTTTCCCCAGCAACGCGCGCGCGGTGGGGACTCCCTAGATCCGCTCCCCAGCTGGGAGCGAAGCTGGGATGTTCCCAAGCGCGCGCGCTTTCCCCAGCAACGTGCGCGCGGTGGGGACTCCCTAGATCCGCTCCCCAGCTGGGGAGCGAAGCTGGGATGTTCCCAAGCGCGCGCGCTTTCCCCAGCAACGCGCGCGCGGTGGGGACTCCCTAGATCCGCTCCCCAGCTGGGAGCGAAGCTGGGATGTTCCCAAGCGCGCGCGCTTTCCCCAGCAACGCGCGCGGTGGGGACTCCCTAGATCCGCTCCCCAGCTGGGAGCGAAGCTGGGATGTTCCCAAGCGCGCGCGCTTTCCCCAGCAACGCGCGCGCGGTGGGGACTCCCTAGATCCGCTTCCCAGCTGGGGAGCGAAGCTGGGATGTTCCCAAGCGCGCGCGCTTTCCCCAGCAACGCGCGCGCGGTGGGGACTCCCTAGATCCGCTCCCCAGCTGGGAGCGAAGCTGGGATGTTCCCAAGCGCGCGCGCTTTCCCCAGCAACGCGCGCGCGGTGGGGACTCCCTAGATCCGCTCCCCAGCTGGGGAGCGAAGCTGGGATGTTCCCAAGCGCGCGCGCTTTCCCCAGCAACGCGCGCGCGGTGGGGACTCCCTAGATCCGCTCCCCAGCTGGGAGCGAAGCTGGGATGTTCCCAAGCGCGCGCGCTTTCCCCAGCAACGCGCGCGGTGGGGACTCCCTAGATCCGCTTCCCAGCTGGGGAGCGAAGCTGGGATGTTCCCAAGCGAGCGGGCACCCAGGGAAGCCGTTGCGCGAGCAACGGGGTGGGCGGGCGAAGGGCGGGCGGCAGTAGAAGCAAAAACACCATCTGCGCAAGCGCAGATGGTGTTTTTACTTCCGCACCGCTACTTCGCTAAAAATCGATCATCGCGTGGGGTCCTGGAACGGAACCCTCGCGATGATCGAGGGTTCACTGTATTTATGAAAATACTCCATCATCAGAATTTCCAATGATTCACAGGGGGCAATACGTATATGTTGTTTCTGGAAATGTTCTTGCTATTAAATTTATTGTTTTGAGAAATTTCTGTTTCTACACAAATATTTGCAACATTGCTATCCTGATTCGCAATTCCTATCCAGAAAGGTGAAACAGTGGTCTTTGGAAACTAATAAGGATTTTTCTCTACATAAATATATTTATGAAAATACTCCATCATCAGAATTTCCAATGATTCACAGGGGGCAATACGTATATGTTGTTTCTGGAAATGTTCTTGCTACTAAATTTATTGTTTTGAGAAATTTCTGGAGAACTCAGCCTCCCAGTTTCAGGATTATAAACCTAGCACCCCCACAACAACCACCCAATCAAAATCTTCTTCACTTCCCATTTCAGCCCAGTTCTAAGGCTAAGCTAGATCTCTTCAACTTCAGTTTCCCCATATTCCAACAGAAGAATATCTCTCTCCCTGATCTATCACACTTCATGATAGGATAGCCTAATCATAAGCAGTGTGCTCTAAATCAAGGTTAGGGGGTTCATAAGCATCCAAATTTGGCTTGGTTATAATTGTCGGAATTATAATATTGCTGGGAATTGTACTTTCGTACTATTGGGATCTCATCCCAGGAGGTGATTCATATTGCTGTTTCAAAGTTGGGAAAAAATGCTTCAGAACAAAACATGTTCAGTTGGTCTGTATTTCACATTTATTCAGTTCAGTTTTTTATTAACATTTTATGCAAAGATAAAGTTCAGTTTTTTATTAACATTTAATGCAAGATAGGAGCCAATCCATCTATGTGGCCTTTATTTGGAAGATTTTCAGGTAATCTAGAGATGTGACAGGTATAAGCAATTCCAAAAAGTGCTGAATTGTGTTGAAAGGCAAGACAAAGCTGTGACTTTGCCATTGGTAAAATGTAGGCAGAGTGGTCCAATAAAATAAGGATAGTGACCTGATTTGTGCGCGCATGCGCAGAGGTGTGCTGAATGGTGTTGTGGTTGGCTCTGGCCCAGCGCCTGCCCCAGGGAATGTGGAGGTGGATGCAGGGGAAACTTCAACATGTCATAGGCCTGTGTTATTGCCGACAGAGTCAGTTCAGAGTTTAGTTTCCTCGGACGACGAAGAAGGTGGGAGTGACTTGGAAGAGGGGGGCTTGGCACACAGCCCAGGCAGTCAATCTCCATTATCTTCCACTGATTCAGATGAAGGTGTCTTGGACCCACGCAAGCACAGAATTATGCATAGAAGAGACCAAGTAAGGACATATTACAGGAGATAAGAGAGGCCACCTGTGTTTGGGTGGTGCTCCAGTAATTAGGGCTGCTGCTATAAATAGCAGCGTGTGGGTTTGGCCGTTGTGGAAGAGTATCTGATTGCAGTTCTTCAGGAATCGTGTGTTGCTGTTTTCTGGACTTTGTTTGTTGATTTTTCATGCCTTTGAAACCAAAGCAGAGCAACGTGTGTGTGTGTGTGTCTCACTTCATTGGAAGAAGAAGGGATGTGAAGTTTCTTCACAGCTGCTAGCTAAGTACTTAATGACTGCTTAAGGGAAATTGTACAGACTACCCGGTTGTTTTGGGATGAGTGCTCTTTGCAATACAAAAAGAGGGCTTAGTTTATTTTGAATTTTGTGATAAAGAACATTGTTTTGAATTTTCAAACGTGTGTGTGTCTGAAATTTGTACCCTTGAATTTTTGGGAGGCTCCTACCAGAGAGCCCGACAGAACAGATGGATGGGCGGAGCCTCCTGCCACCGGCACTACTGGTTCTTAGAACCAGGCCAAATTGGGAACAACCCACCGCTGATTTGTACCTTTTGGACTTCTGATTATCATCCTGCTTGTTATAAGGCTGATTTCATGCATGTGGCTTCAGTTAGATTTGTAGTGATGGGATTTACAATCTAGAGATTTTTAATTGTATTTTCTCTCTGGCTGCAGTAATATTGCATGGTGTCAGTGCTCTCAGCTTTAAAAAAATCTCTACTACAGATGGGAGGAGAGGGACTATAGTTACAGCTCTGAAATATGGGACTGGCTTTCCCAACATCAGCAAGCCACCATCAAATTAGCTGCAATTATTTTGTAATAATTACACTATCTTTAATAGTTTTGTTACAATTAAACAACTTTTAAAGATTTTGTTATGATTAAATAGGCAATTATAATTTTGTTATAATTAAATAAGCATTTATAATTTTGTTATGTTAAATAGGTGCATTTCATATTAATAAAATGAAAGTTCTCTGATCATTATTTTACAAATGTATTTATCTTTTTAAAAAGTCATATTACTGTTCTGTGGGACTTAAAATTATGAATTTGGTGGTCCATGGGATTTAAAAGTATGACATTGGTGGTCCCTGAGGTCCAAAAGGTTAATAATTAAAATAGATAATTGAAAAATTTTATTATGTTTTTTCAATAACCTTCCAGAGTAATTTAAAATAATTCAAAGTTATCCTCACCAACCACAGCCAGCAATAAAACTGTGGAGATAGCAATAGGTGAGACAATTAAAAAACATTTTTTCCCAAAATTCATACTTTTATTTTCATGATAGGGCTGAGCTGTACTGTCTGATATTTTTAATGAAATGAGACTGGGCAGGGAAATAAATTTTCCCGTCTGTGTCATTTCTGCAGCCTGTAAAGGTTGTGAAATTGGGGAAGGCCTTCAACTCACCACTAAATGAAATGAGTTCTTTAATTCCCAGAACCAGTCATGCTGTCTGCTGTGCTTTTCCCACCTCCTCTGAAAGGCACCAGGTTGGAGGAAGTGTGCAGGTATACCAGTGATGGGATACCAAATTTTTTACTACCACACTGTGGGCGTGGCTTATGCATTTTATTTCAACATCTTTCAGTGCAAATTGGGTGCTCTGAGCCGGAGCTCCAAATTTTGCTACCGGAATTGCGTTCCTGACCATTCCCGTAGGAGCCCATCACTGATGTACTGTATACCATTATTTGCTGAAAGGGGGATCATCATAGGATACGAATCTAATGTACAAGGGTTGCTCAGAAAGTAATGCACCACATTTTTTTTATCAGCCTACAATAATTGTACGAATGCAAAACTTTAGATATACATTATTTGAGTTGTCAGGAGTGCATGTGTAAATTTTGCATTTCTTCAGGCAGGTAATGTAGCTGCAGCAGTGTTTCAAAATGGTGTCTGTAAGTGATGTATGTTACAAGCAGCATGTCATTGAATTTCTCACTGCGGAGAAAGAAACTGTTGAGAACATTCACAAACATTTATGTACAGTTGATGGAGAATCTGCAGTCGACAGAAGTATGGTTAATTGCTGGGCACAGAGCGGGAGGCCATTAGAGGCGATTTGCACAGTCCACAAATGGCTTCGTTACCAGAACAAGGAGTGGTACCAACAGGGCATACATGCTCCTGTGTCTCACTGGAGGAAGGCCATGGAATGGGACTGAGATTACATAGAAAAATAGAGAGTGTAGAAGAAACATCATTCTTTCTTGTCTGTAAGTTTCATTGGGTTCAATAAATTATTGTTGAAGAAAACAAATGTGGTGCATTACTTTCTGGGCAACTCTCGTACATTAATGCAATTGCTTGTCTTCCAGGCTAGTTGTTTTGGATTTAACACTGCAACTAATCCTGCCTTGAGATTCTAGGAGCAGGGCACAATATAAATGTAACTGAATGAATAGATTTTTAAAAATTAGCCTTCTGGCCTTGGGCATCTTTCTCCATTCCTTTTATTCATTTACATTACCACTTTCTAATGCCTTGGAAAGACCTCACTTGGAATACTCACTTGGAATACTACTACTACATACAGCTTTGGTCACCATGATGTAAAAAAGATGTGGAGACTCTAGAAAGAGTGAGGAGAAGAACAACAACGGAATACAAGAATGGTGGAAGGTCTTAAGCATAAAACTTATCAGGAAAGACTTAATGAACTCAATCTGTATAGTCTGGAGAACAGAAGAAAAAGGGGGAACATGATCGAAACATTTAAATATGTTAAAGGGTTAAATAAGGTTCAGGAGGGAAGTGTTTTTAATAGGAAAGTGAACACAAGAACAAGGGGACACAATCTGAAGTTAGTTGGGGGAAAGATCAAAAGCAACATGAGAAAATATTATTTTACTGAAAGAGTAGTAGATCCTTGGAACAAACTTCTAGCAGACGTGGTTGGTAAATCCACAGTAACTGAATTTAAATATGCCTGGGATAAACATATATCCATCCTAAGATAAAATACAAAAAACAGTATAAGGGCAGACTAGATGGATCATGAGGTCTTTTTCTGCCTTCAGTCTTCTATGTTTCTATGTAACAAAGATGATTAGAGGACTGGAAGCTAAAACATATAAAGAACAGTTCCTGGAATTGGATATGTCTAGTTTGATGAAAAGAAGGAACAGGAGAGAAATGATAGTAGTGTTCCAATATTTCGGGGGCTGCCCCAAAGAAGAGGGAATCAAACTATTCTCCAAAGCACCTGAGGACAGGACAAGAAGGGTGGAAAATAATCAAAGAGAGAAGCAATTTAGAACTGAGGAGGAACTTCTTGATAAAACAATTAATCAGTGGAACAGCTTGACTCCAGAAGTTGTGAATGCTCCAACACTGGAGGTTTTTAAGAGGAGATTGGATAACCATTTGTCTGAAGTGGTGTAGGTTTTCCTGCCTAAACAGAGGGTTGGTCCCTTCTAACTCTCTTATTTTCTAAATTCTTTAAATTTTCTTTTTTTTCCTTGTCAAGCAAGATAAGTACAGTATTGGCCATATCTTGCACAAAGAATACCCCAACCTATTTTATACCCAGAACAATATAGTCCATGGAATAATACATGGATTTGAATATGCAGTATTATAAATTATAGTGCAATCTATAGATTATAGATTCACTTTATTTTTGCACAGCTGGACTTGACCCAGGGCCTGAATCTACAATCAATATGAGGCCATAACTGTGTGATTTGGGCTCAGGCCTACTCTCTCATTCATAAATGATTCCATTTTTTCCTTACAACATTCTAGAGAAAATTAGAAAAGGTAGCACTTTTGCAGATTAATACAATTTAATTGAATATGTTAAAGGGTTAAATAAGGTCCAGGAGGGAAGTGTTTTTAATAGGAAAGTGAACACAAGAACAAGGGGACACAATCTGAAGTTAGTTGGGGGAAAGATCAAAAGCAACGTGAGAAAATATTATTTTACTGAAAGAGTAGTAGATCCTTGGAATAAACTTCCAGCAGACGTGGTTGATAAATCCACAGTAACTGAATTTAAACATGCCTGGGATAAACATATATCCATCCTAAGATAAAATACAGAAAATAGTATAAGGGCAGACTAGATGGACCTTGAGGTCTTTTTCTGCCGTCAGTCTTCTATGTTTCTATGTTTCTATGAATAAATAATATCCCCAAATTAAAAAAAAATGATATTTTTTTTTTGCTACAAATCCTGATTTGAGGCTCAGTTTCCTCACAACATCAGGAACTCTGGTAGTAAGTACTAAGGGGGAAAAACCTTCCTTGGGGTCAAGTAGAAATTTGATTACTATGTGCTGTTTCCATCTTTCAGTCTTTTTTCCATTTTCTAATACATGAACATTGAAGAAATATTTTTCCTTTCTTATAGATTATTCAGCCACTACTTTTAATTATAACTTTTGCTTTATTTAAATAAATATTTTTAAGAGCAAAGTTTGGGGGGGAAATTCTCTGTTTTTTAGTGCAAGTTCCCTTTAGCTCTTTTTGATGAACAAAGTGGCTGGATTCTTAAATCTCTTTTTTATTTATTTGTTAAAATTTATTATTAGACTTCCTTGCCAACCATCCTGTTAAGGTGAGGCTATTTAAAAGGGCAATTAGATTAAAAATTAATTTTCTTGTCTTACTCCTTACATCAATGTTTTTGTTTTGAGTAGTTTATTGCATGTCATTACTCACAGAAAAGTTATACTTACCCTCCTTAATTGGCTTACCTTACCTTATTTACATTTGTTTTTATGGTTTATTTCATGGTAATGGCAAATTCCATTTAAAGAACTTATTTTAAGAACAAGAACAATTTTAGATTTGAAAAAAGGACAATATTATTGCAGTAAAATTCAAAAAGTCTACTCAATTAAAAATTCCCTTGATGCATGGTGGATCTTTAGTTATAATTTAAATTATCCTAAAATGCAAACACTGTAAAAGGGTGTTGAATGTTGTAATATTGTAATATCATGTTTTTTCAGATGAGGTTCTATTATCTAGAGTTTTCTTTCTTCTGTTTCAACAATAAAAATGTGAGTTTGTTTGCAATACCAAATGAGTAAGAGCTATAATTTTAATCACAGTAACTAGAAGGGTTGGGAAGAAGCCCCATAAATTAAATCATCTTATGCTTGCAGGCATAGTAACTAAACATTTTCTCTTCTTTTCTGGGGCACTATTTAATACAAAGGATAAATCTTTTATAAGAAGACCCTGAAAATGCCTGTTTTCAGAAATATTAAAACAGGAAGCGAAAGGTCTATGATTCAACTTTATTTCTTTCTATCTAATCAATTCAAAATACATTCATTTCCTCCCTTTCTAAGAATTCTGAAAACTTTCGGAGATGTCTCATTGGTAGCTTACATGACTCAATGCCTGGGCATTATGGGAAGAGTTTAATTAAACAAGATTAATTAATACGCTTGATGTTAGGATACCTAAATAACACATATTCATATGGCTTCGTGGAGTAGTGAGTTCTAAAATCCTTTGGTACTGGTTCATGTATGCCCTTGCACATGCAATACTTCTGTGCATACGCAGAAGCGTCCCCTGGCAGGTGGGCGGAACCTACCACCACTGGCGCTACTGATTTGCAGAACCGGGTTGAATCAGGAGCAACCCACTGCTGGCTCTCTATGAGTATTCCTTAGTACAAATACATACCATTTGACTGCATTGATTATAACGATACGAGCCAAAGGTTGCAAAACATCTTTGTTTTTCAAAGCTGGTTTTGTTCATGATCAAAACTGGTGATCGTCTTTTAAAGTACAGTGGTACCTCCACCTACAAACGCCTCTACTTATGAACTTTTGTAAATAAGAACCGAGTGTTCAAGATTTTTTTGCCTCTTCTCAAGAACCATTTTCACTTATAAACCCGAGCTTTCAAAACTGTAACCGGAAAAGGCAGGGAGAAGCCTCTTTGGGGCCTCTCTAGGAATCTCCTGGGAGGAAACAGGGCCGAAAAAGGTGGGGGAGAAGCCTCCGTTGTGCCTCTCTAGGAATCTCCTGGGAGGAAACAGTGCCTTCACCTTCCCTGTGGTTTCCCCAATCGCACGCACTACTTGCTTTTACATTGATTCCTATGGGAAAAATTGCTTCTTTTTACAAACTTTTCTACTTAAGAATCTGGTCACGGAACGAATTAAGTTCGTAAGCAGAGGCACTGTACAGTACATTCACTTTAAAGTACTTACAAGCCACACATGGTTAGTTATATTTTCCTTTTGACTGCAGCAAGGGTCTGGAGCAGGGGTCCCCAATCTTTTTACACAGGGGGCCAGTTCATTGTCCCTCAAACTGTTGTAGGGCCGGACTATTAAAAACACTATGAACAAATCCCTATGCACACTGCACATACCTTATTTTAAAGTAAAAAACAAAATGGGAACATACTAGTTAGAGGGAGGGAAGAAATCTGAAATGCATATATGTTTACGTTGTGTTTTTAATTTTCTATTGTTAACATCTGATTGGCTATACAAGGTTTATAGAAAAATGTGTAAAGAAAGAAGGAAGCACTTTGGCATAATGGTTAATAAGTTAGAAATATAATTGGTGTTGTACTTTTCGAAGGAACATTAAGGAGAGAATTTAATTAAAAGGAAAGTATGTACCTGTGCTCCTGTCACTCACCCGTGGGCCGGAAAAATGGCCTCAGTGGGCCGCATGCGGCCCACGGGCCGTAGTTTGGGGACTGCTGGTCTGGCATATATAGGAAGATAAAAAGCTCCCAAAAATGCTGAGCTGGCTTGGGACAAGAGTCTTGTACTAGGTCAAACAAACCATAGTTAAAGTGGTTTGCCAGCTCCAGAAGCCATTGCACCATTGAGACAAGGCAGACATCAAGGCAGAAAGGGCTGAGTAATAGGCAGAGAAAGTGAACTCGTTTAAACTTTCATCTTAAGAGACAAAATCAGCGAACGAAGCAGGTTTTTCTGGCACTTGTTGGACCAGGTTTGTCTTGCAGTCATCAGTAATCCCTAGCAGGCTTGTAGTGCAAACTAAAAGACTTAATTCACTGGACTAAGAATTTGTAGGCTGGCAAAAAAGCATTTGTGGCAAGATCCTAATTACCAGAAGCTTTTGAGAGTTCTGTGACAAAGGCACACTCCCAGTAGTCCTTCAGCAATCAAACTATTATTAACAAGAGGTGGTAACTATGTAATAATGTGATGTCTCTTCAATATTCATGTCGATGTGGAACTTCCCTTTCAACACAGGTTTTTCCCCCCCTGAAACTTAGAGGCCATTAAAGAGAATGAACAACACTTCTTTGGATCACTTTTTGGACAAGGTCACCTTGACTTGCTTGATCTGAATTGCATGAGTTCTGAAAAAGGAAGAGGGGCAATATATTTGGAAATAGTCAAATTTCATTCTTGGTCACATTTTATGCTGCAATCATCAGGACAGAGAGCTGATTAGATTGATTGCAGGGCTGAAATTCAATTTTTTCCCCCCTACCTTTTCTGTGGACGTGTCTTGATGGGCGTGGCAGTGCAAGGATCCTGCAAAATCCCCATTCCCTCCTCCACTCTTGGGGAAAGAATATTGCAAAAACCCACTCTGGGGCCAACCAGAGGCAGTATTTGCCGGTTCTCCAAACTACCTCTACTTAAGAACTTAATTCGTTCTGTGACCAGATTCTTAAGCAAAAACATTCTTAAGTAGAAGCAATTTTTCCCATAGGAATCAATGTAAAAGCAAATAATGCGTGCAAACCCATTAGGAAAGAAATAAAAGCTCGGAATTTGGGTGGGAGGAGGAGGAGGAAGAAGAGGAGGAGGAGGAGGACAGTCGCTGCCAAAGGAAGAAGGTGAGGTGAGTGGAATCAAAAAAATCCAAAACTTTAAGACTTTAAAAAAAAAAAGAGGGATTCTGAGGCAGCGAGGAGGAGCATCGGGCGCGAGGCTGCCTCCTATACACTGCTTCTCATACACTGGCTGCTGCTACTGCTTCTTGCTGCCTTTTCCTTCCCATGCTGAAGGGCTCCCCTCTCCTCTCGCTCGTAGCCGGCGCATTTCCTTTGCTGTAGTTATGACCTATAAAGCCCTACATGGCATCGGACCAGGATATCTTCGAGACCGCCTTCTGCCGCACGAATCCCAGCGACCGGTTAGGTCCCACAGAGTTGGCCTTCTTCGGGTCGTCTGGCGGGACCCAGGGGAAGAGCCTTCTCTGTGGTGGCTCCGACCCTCTGGAACCAGCTCCCCCCAGAGATTATGATTGCCCCCACCCTCCTTGTCTTTCGTAAACTCCTTAAAAGCCACCTCTGCCGTCAGGCATGGGGGAATTGAAACATCTCCCCCTTGCCCATGTAGCTTTTGTGTATGATTCGATTATGTGCTTGTTTTTTATATATTGGGGTTTCTTTTTTGGATTTTTTAACCTAAAACTGTAATTTAGATTGCTAAATATTAGATTTGTTACTATGTACTGTTTTTTACCATTTTTGTGAGCCGCCCCGAGTCTGCGGAGAGGGGCGGCATATAAATCCAATAAATCTAATCTAATCTAATCCTCTGATGCCCAGAGCGGAGAGAGCATTTCATTTCTCTGGGCGCTGGCAGAGGTTTATTCCCTGTCCAAGTGCCCAGAGAAAGGAAAATGCTTCGTTCACTCTGGACTGCCAAAGCTTCCTTAAGTGCCACTAAAAGGCTCCTCTGGCAGTCCAGATGGCCGGGATTAAAGGGGGAATGGCAGGAAACTGGCCGGGCCTTCGTGTCGCTCTCAAATTTCCTGGGAATTTTTTCCAGGCTCGAGTTCTTAAGTAGAAAATGGTTCTTAAGTAAAGGCAAAAAAATCTGGAACACCCGGTTCTTATCTAGAAACGTTCTTAAGTAGAGGCATTCTTAAGTAGAGGTATCACTGTACTCAAAATTTTTACTAGCGGCTCTCCAGAATTTATTTATTTATTTATTTATTTTATTTATTTATTTTGTCCAATGCAAATTGAAAGTTAAAGAGAATAAAAACGTGTAGTAGTAAATATCAGGGAAGGGATAGAAGAAGAGATATGAGAATAGAATACATCAATGAAAAGTAGAGGAAGGATATATGGATGGGAGAAAAGATATATAAAATATAGGAGAGACAATTGGACAGGGGACGGAAGGCACACTGGTGCACTTATGCTCGCCCCTTACTGACCTCTAAGGAATCTGGAGAAGTCAACCGTGGAAAGTCTAAGGGAAAAATGTTGGGGGTTGACACCACGGATTCTGGTAATGAGTTCCACGCTACAATAACTCGATTGCTAAAGTCATATTTTTTACAGTCAAGTTTGGAAAGGTTGATATTAAGTTTGAACCTTTTGTGTGCTCTTGTGTTATTGCGGTTGAAGCTGAAGTAGTCTTTGACAGGCAGGACATTGCAGCATATGATCTTGTGGGCAATACTTAGATCATGTTTAAGGCGGCATAGTTCTAAGCTTTCTAGACCCAGGATTGTAAGTCTAGTGTTGTAGGGTATTCTGTTTCGAGTGGTGGAGTGAAGGACTCTTCTGGTGAAGTATCATTGGACTTTTTCTAGGGTGTTGATGTCCGAAATTCGGTGTGGGTTCCAGACAGGTGAGCTGTATTCGAATCTGTCAGAACCTGCTGAATTTCATCCCTGGTTGATTATCTGGACAGTGTTTTGCTTCAGCGTTCTCCTCTCTTACAGATGGCAGATGTCCATGTGTCCTTTTTAGTTATGAACAGTTTTGCCATTTGTAGGACTTCCCCTTGTAGTTGATAATCTCCTGGAAGTTCTGTCCCGTTCAGATGTTCAGACCTGAAATTTCTCATCACAGTTGCCACCCATTTCATACAATAAACAGTAGGCGCCAGGTCTTCTGGTCACAGACTTTTTCACTAGGATATGCTTGCTGTTATTTTATATTCTATATTTATAGTTATAACTTCTAGATTAACCAACCCATTTATCAATGAGTAAGGTCTATAAGGAAATTGGGTTCTTCTTCTGTAGAAACTGCACAAACAGTTATATTGAATGACATCAATGATAAGGAAAGGCGTGGTGATAAAGAAATTGATAGTTTTATTGAGAAATCCTTCAAAAGACATTTTTAATTTGAATGCAAACTACGAATGATGCTTAGAGACCAATTATTTCTTTTTTTTTTTCTCAAATGGAACTATGAACCCAGATTCTATAATAAGTTGAAGCCATTTGGGACAGACAAAATGCTTCCATGGTGTACCTGTTCTCCAATACATCTCATCTGTGATAATCTCTCTGCCTTCTTTTTTCCTTTTCTTCCTCTTATCTTCCCCCCTTACACACACTGAATCCTGAATCTTTATCGCATCTTTGATGCAAAATTTCTGGCCCCGGATATTTACATTTTTCATCATTTAGGAATCAAGAGTTCAAACCTTTCAATAACACATAATGATGTAATAATATGAACAGAGTGGTGTGATTGCCCACTGGTGAAGATGCTCACCTCCCACTTGGAGGGTTGAGAGTTCAATCCTAGGCAATCCTAGGCAGATATTTCTCTCCCAGAGCACAAAGAAAAAAAAAATTCTGCTCTGAACTCTGTGTGGCATCAAGAAGGGCGTTTGTCATTTGCTGGCTGGGGAATTCTGGGAGTTGAAGTCCAGATAGTTTCAAGTTGCCAAGGTTGGGAAACACTGGTCTAGTAAATGCTCAGCTCTATTTAGTTGCCCCAACTCTAAAACAGAGTTAATATAGCAATAGTATTTGTTCTGCCGGGCTCCATGGTATGAGTCTCCTGAAAATTCAAGGGTACAAATTTCAGACACACACACACTCGAAAGTTCAAAAACAATGTTCTTTATCACAAAAATTCAAAAGAAACAAAGCACCCTTTTTATATTGCAAAGAGCACTCGTTCCAAAACAACCTGGCAGTCTGTACAATCCCCTTAATCAGTCCTTAAGTACTTAGTTAGCAGCTGTGAAGGAACGTCACAGCCCTCCTTCTTCCACAAAGTGAGACACACACACTTTGCTCTGCTTTGGTTTCAAAGTTGTGAAAAATCAACAAACAAAGTCTGGAAAGAGCAAGGCACGGGCCTGAAGAAACAACGATCAGATAATCTTCCACAATGGCCATGCCAGCACGCTGCTATTTATATCAGCAGCTCTAATTACTGGAGCCCCACCCAAACACAGGTGGCCTCCCTTATCTCCTGTAATATTTCTTCAATTGGTCTCTTCGATGCATAATTCTGCGCATGCGTGGGTCTAACACTTCCTCATCCGAATCGACCAAAGATAATGGAGATAATGGAGATCCTGGGCTGTGTACTAAGCCCCCCTCTTCCAAGTCCCCACCACCTTCTTCTTCATCCGAGAAAACTGCACTACCTGACTCTGTCGGCAATAAAACAGGCCTATGATATGTTGATGTTTCCCCTGCATCCACCTCCACGTTCCTTGGGGCAGGAGCTGGGCCAGAGCCAACCACAACAGTATTTAGACGTATATACCGCTTCACAATGCTTTACAGCCCTCTCTAAGCAATTTACAGAGAGTAAGCTAGATTGAATTCTTTAATTGGACAAGTGTGATTGGACACACAAGGAATTCGTCTTTGGTGCATATGCTCTCAGTGTACATAGAAGAAAAGGATACATTTTGTCAAGAATCATGAGGTACAACACTGTCATGGGGGTCAAATGAGCAATCAGGAAACATTCAATATTAATAAAAATCTTAAGGATATAAGCAACAAGTTACAGTCATGCAGTCATAAGTGGCGGGTGGGTGGGTGATAGGAACAATGAGAAAAAACTACTAGTAATAGTACTGCAGACTTAGTAAATAGTTTGACAGTGTTGAGGGAATTATTTGTTTAGCAGAGTGATGGCGTTCGGGAAAAAACTGTTCTTGTGTCTAGTTGTCTTGGTGTGCAGTGCTCTGTAGCGACGTTTTGAGGGCAGGAGTTGAAACAATTTATATCCAGGATGCGAGGGGTCAGTCGATATTTTTACAGCCCTCTTTTTGACTGTTGCAGTGTACAGGTCCTCAATGGGAGGCAGTATTTAATTGTTTTTTCTGTAGTTCTGATTATCCTCTGAAATCTGTGTAGGTCTTGTATATTAATGATATTATGTCTGCATTTGCACCATAAGCTCAGTATGATTACTGAATTAAGCCATTTTTTGAGTCTACATTACCAATAGTACTCAGGATAGGGCTGAAAAAAGTGACTTACAAATGTGCTTACAGTCATCCCAGCACCTCCATGGTCATGTGATAAGAAATTCAAATGCTTGGCTACAAAGTTTTTTATTTTATTTATTTATTTATTAGAGTTGAAAGGGACCTTACAGGCCATCAAGTTCAACCCCCTGCTCAAGCAGGAAACTTTACAATTCCCCAGCCAGATGGCAGTGCAATCTCCTCTTGAAAACTTCCAGAGTTGGGGCATTCACAACCTCTGCTGTCAGGCCGTTCCACTGGTTGATCGCTCTGACCATCAGGAAGTTCTTCCTTATCTCCAGGTTGAATCTCTCCTTGGTCAGCTTATTATTTATTTATTTATTTATTTATTTATTTATTACTTAGATTTGTATGCCGCCCCTCTCCGAAGACTCGGGGCGGCTCACAACATGTAAAAAACAAATCATAAGCAATCAGACAATTTAAAATATTTAAATATTTAAAAAACCCCATATGCTAACAGTCACACACACAGACATACCATGCATAAATTAAACGTGCCCAGGGGAGATGTTTCAGTTCCCCCATGCCTGACGGCAAAGGTGGGTTTTAAGGAGTTTACGGAAGGCAGGAAGAGTAGGGGCAGTTCTAATCTCCGGGGGGAGTTGGTTCCAGAGAGTCGGTGCCGCCACAGAGAAGGCTCTTCCCCTGGGGCCCGCCAACCGACATTGTTTAGTTGACGGGACCCGGAGAAGGCCCACTCTGTGGGACCTAATCGGTCGCTGGGATTCGTGCGGCAGGAGACGGTCTCGGAGATATTCTGGTCCGATGCCATGAAGGGCTTTAAAGGTCATAACCAACACTTTGAATTGTGACCGGAAATTGATCGGCAACCAATGCAGACTGCGGAGTGATGGTGAAACATGGGCATACCTGGGTAGGCCCATGACTGCTCTCGCAGCTGCATTTTGCACGATCTGAAGTTTCCGAACACTTTTCAAAGGTAGCCCCATGTAGAGAGCATTACAGTAGTCGAACCTCGAGGTGATGAGGGCATGAGTGACTGTGAGCAATGAGTCCCGGTCCAGATAGGGCCGCAACTGGTGCACCAGGCGAACCTGGGCAAACGCCCCCCTCGCCACAGCTGAAAGATGTTGTTCTAATGTGAGCTGTGGATCGAGGAGGACGCCCAAGTTGCGGACCCTCTCTGAGGGGGTCAATAATTCCCCCCCCAGGGTGATGGACGGACAGATGGGATTGTCCTTGGGAGGCAGAACCCACAGCTTCCAACCATTTTTCCTCATCTGGCCCTCTGGTGCCCTGGAAAATAGTGTGACCTCGTTCTCTCTGTGGCAACCCCTTAAGTAATAATAATAATAATAATAATAATAATAATAATAATAATAATAATTATTATTATTATTATTATTATTATTTATTAGATTTGTATGCCACCCCTCTCCGAAGACTCTGGGCAGCTCACAACAATAATCAAGACAATATAACATTGCAACAAATCTAATATTAAAAGAGAACAATATATAAAACCCCAACAATTAAAAACCATGCAACACATACATACCAAAAACATAAAATATAAAAGCCTAGGGGAGGTGTCTCAGTTCCCCTATGCCTGGCGATATAGGTGGGTCTTGAGTAATTTACGAAAGACAAGGAGGGTGGGGGCCGTTCTAATCAAGCAGTATACCTGTATACTGCTATCATGTCCCCCCCTGGCCCTTCTTTTCACTAGACTATCCATGCCCAGTTCCATCAACCTCTCTTCGTATGGCTTGGTCTCTAGTCCCTTTATCATTTTAGTTGCTCTTTTCTGTACCCTTTCCAGAGTCTCTATGTCTCTTTTGAAGTGTGGTGACCAGAACTGGATGCAATACTCCAGGTGCGGTCAGACCAGGGCATTATAGAGTGGTATTATTACCTCTCTAGTCTTGGAGTGTATCCCCCTGTTCATGCAGCTTTGGATTGTGTTGGCTTTTTTAGCCTTTGCTGCCTATTGCTGGCCCATGTTTAACTGGTTATCCACCAAGACTCCAAGATCCCTTTCACAGTCACTTATGGTGAGTGTGGTTTCGCCCAGTTTGTATGTATGTTTTGGGGTTTTTTTACCTAGGTGTAGGATTTTACTTTTCTCTACATTGAACAGGTTTTTCTCTACAGGTTAATGTGATCTCCATTTGTGACCAGCTGGCTTTCAACAAGCAAAGTCCATGGGGGAAGCCAGATTTGCTTAATGATGTTGTAAAATTGGACATTACTCAGTTAATGATTATATCACTTAGCAATGGAAGTTCTGGTTCTAATTGTGGTCATAAGCCACAGACTACCTACATGTGATGAATCATGATACATAAACACAAATCTAGCTAAGTTTGCATTGCTTTCTAACACAAAGCAAACTATGGTTAAAACTAGTCCAGATTTCTGCATTGTAAAATACAACCACTGGGTCTTTAATGGGCCTTAATAATTGTGTTATGCAAATTGAGCCTATATGTTTAAAACAATTTATGAATCATGAACATTGTGGAAAACAAATAAAACTCTGAACATGATAGTTCCTTGGAAGAAGCAATTTCATTTTATTACACACACACACACACACACACACACACACACACACATGGAGAACAGCTTTGATCTTTCCCCGCCTTTATCATTTTTTATAGAGGGATGATTGAGTTGGGGAGCCCTTACAGAGTAGTGCTGATAAAATCGCTCGGATCCGTGCGGACCTCGACTCCAATTGGAAAACAGAATTGACTGACAATGAGTCAGTCGAGGTGACTGGGGCCGTACTTGTCCACCTGTCTGGGAAGTGGACAAGGCCATTGGAGCTGTGAGTTCCGCCACCTGCTTACTGGATCCGTGTCCCTCCTGGCTGGTTTCGGCCAGGAAGGAGGTGACATGGAGCTGGGTCCAGGAGATTGTCAACGCTTCCTTGGGTAGGGGGTCCTTTCCATCACCCTATAAGGAGGCGCTTGTGCGCCCCCTCCTCAAGAAGCCTTCCCTGGACCCAGCCGTACTTAATAACTATCGTCCAGTCTCCAACCTTCCCTTTATGGGGAAGGTTGTTGAGAAGGTGGTGGCGCTCCAGCTCCTGCGGTCCTTGGAAGAAGCCGATTATCTAGGTCCCCAGCAATCAGGTTTCAGGCCCGGTTACAGCACGGAAACCGCTTTGGTCGCATTGATGGAGGATCTCCAAAATTTAATGAATGAATGAATAAATAAATAAATAAATAGGCTCATCTTTTTTACCATTGCCGTGTCCCAAGGTAATGCGATCATCTTTTTCAGCCTTCTGAACAGCCGAGTCAATGGGGAAGCCAGATTCACTTAATAACCGGAATAACAATTTATCAACTGCCATTATTCACTCAACAATGTGGCAAAAAAGATCGTAAAATGAGGGGAAACTCTCTTAACAATGGAAATGTTGGGCTCAACCATGATTGTAAATCGAGGACTACCTGCATTCAGCTATTGGGCAAATATTAAACTGACATTGCATGGCTGAGAGTTAATCTCTTCCTTTCCCCCCTTCTCTTTTAATAGTTCATGACAAAGAATCCTAAAATGCGACTCGGCAGTAGTGCCTTGGGGGGAGAGAAGGCGATTCTTCTGCATCCATACTTTGAGGAACTGGACTGGGACCTGCTAAACCAGCGCCTGATTGAGCCACCTTTCCGACCTCGAATCGTAAGTGTTTAAAACGATGAGGGGTGTGTACAGTGGTCCATACAAGGACAGATCACATCCAATAGAGCAGTGTTTCCCAACCTTGGCAACTTGAATATATTTGGACTTCAACTCCCAGAATTCCCATTCGCTGGCTGAGGAATTCTGGGAGTTGAAGTCCAAATATCTTCAAATTGCGAAGGTTGGGAAACACTGCAGTAGAGGAATAAATGCATTATATAAAAAATATATTATGGTTCAATGCACACCAGATTTGAGTGATTTTCAGCTTTTTTGCTTCTGCGCATGCGTGGAAGCAAAGAAACCGGCAAAAATCACGGAAATCTCATGTGGGCAAGCATCCTTGTGCGAGATTTTGCTTCAATTTTCACGCCAGGTGGGTGTGCCCACCCTGGACACGTATACAACCCGTGCCTGCTGCCGGGAACTGACCAGTAGCACTAGTGGGGGCAGCCCCTCGCTGGGTGTGGGCACATGCACGCATGCTAGGACACACACACAAACAAACACACACTTTTGACACATGAACCAAAAAGGTTCGCCATCCCTGGAATATACTGCCAGCAAGAAGAACTCTTCACATTTGTGTGTGTTGGGTCATATTTCCCGATTCTAGTGGAGAAATAAGAAGCTATTATCTATAGCTCAAACTATGTGTCCTGCTAGCTTCTGTCAACATAATATTCTCCAAGTAATAGTGTTATCTAATAACAACAACAACAACAACAATAATAATAATAATAACAACAACAAAACAACAACAACTGTTGTTGTTGTTGTTGTTGTTGTTGTTATTATTATTATTATTATTATTATTATTATTATTTATTAGATTTGTATGCCACCCCTCTCCGAACACTTGGAGTGGCTCACAACAACAAAACACAGTACAAATCCAATGATTAAAAAACAATTTAAAACCCTTAATATAAAAATAGTCATACATCCCAGACAAACCATACATAAAGGAGAAACGGCCCAGGGGAATCAATTTCTCCATGCCTGATGGCAGAAGTGGGTTTTAAGGTGTTTGCGAAAGGCAAGGAGGGTGGGGGCAGTCCTAATCTCCAGGGAGAGTTGATTCCAGAGGGTCGGGGCCGCCACAGAGAAGGCTCTTCCCCTGGGTCCCACCAGACCACATTGTTTCATCGACGGGACCCAGAGAAGGCCAACTCTGTGGGACCTAACTGGTCGCTGGGATTCGTGCGGCAGAAGCCGGTCCCGGAGATATTCTGGTCCAATGCCATGAAGGGCTTTATAGGTAATAACCAACACTAATATTTATTCTGTTTTCATTTCCCAGAAATCAAAAGAAGATGTGAGTAACTTTGATCCTGAATTTTTAAAGGAAGAGCCAATCTTGACTCCCATCGAAGAAGGAATACTATCCATGATCAATCAAGAGGAATTTAGAAACTTTTCCTATACAGATCCAGAATTAGAGTCTTAGCTCCATGTTGACTGGACTCTCTATTCAGCAGCAAAGAAGGATTGGAATACGGGATTGCCTGGACATTTGTTCACCTGGACCATCCAACAGGCAGACTTAGACTATGCCTCAGAGTAAAGAGGAGAAAAACAAAAGTGAGGAACTCAGCAGGAACAAGTAAATTAATGATGCACTAAAGAGGAATGAGTAGAGCTTGTTAGCTCTGAATGGCTACTGAAGTAACTTTGTAGTAACTCTGGGGAATTTCTAGATAGACAAAATCAACTCTGAGCCAAAACTACCTTTTTGCAGGACTGATTTCTCACAAAATAACTTGCCTGAACTACTTTCTGCAACCAAGGAAGCAAAAAGAGAATAGGGCTGACTGGTTCGAACAGTAAAAGGGAAAGGTTACATGTGCTACTACTTTGCTTAGAGGTTATTGGTTCAGGTTTCCTCAAATCTGAGTGAGTACACATCTGTTAGAACATAAGAACATCAGAAGAGCCATGCTGAATCAGGCCAAAGCCCATTCAGTCCCGCATTCTGTGTCACACAGTGGCCCACCAATTGTCCATGGGGATCTTGAGCAGAAAGAGAAGGCAAGACCCTCCCTTTCCCTTGACCCCCAACAAATGGTACCCAAGGGAATCTTGCCTGCCTGAACCAACACAGAGGCAGCACATGGACATCAGTTTCAATAACTACCGATACATTTGGATAAGAATATAAGAAACATAAGGAACATTTTGGGTGTTCATTTACAAATATTTATAATTATACACATTGACAGGAAAGGAAGGAAGGAAGGAAGGAAAAGAAAGAAAGAGGGAGGGGGGAGGGAGGTAAGGAAGAAAAAGAAAAAGGGAGGGAGGGAGGAAGGAAGGAAGGAAGGAAGGAAAAGAAAGAAAGAGGGAGGGGGAGGGAGGGAGAGAGGGAAGGAAGGAAAGAAGAAAAAGAAAAAGGGAGGGAAGGAAGGGAGGAAGGAAGGAAAAGAAAGAAAGAAAGAGGGAGGAGGGAGGGAGGGAAGGAGGGAGGAAAGGAAGGAAGGAAGAAAAAGAAAGAAAGAGGGAGGGAGGGGGAGGGAGGGAGGAAGGAGGGAGGAAAGGAAGGCAGGAAGAAAAAGAAAAAAAGGGAGGGAGGGAGGAAGGAAGGAAAAGAAAGAAAGGGAGGGAGGGAAGGAAGGAAGGAAGAAAAAGAAAAAGGGAGGGAAGGAAGGGAGGGAGGAAGGAAGGAAGGAAAAGAAAGAAAGAGGGAGGAGGGAGGGAAGGAGGGAGGAAAGGAAGGAAGGAAGAAAAAGAAAAAGAAAGGGAGGAAGGAAGGAAGGAAGAAAAAGGAAGAAAGAGGGAGGGGGAGGGAGGGAAGAAAGAAAGAAAAAGAAAAAAAGGGAGGGAGGAAGGAAGGAAGGAAAAGAAAGAAAGAGGGAGAAGGGAGGGAAGGAGGGAGGAAAGGAAGGAAGGAAGAAAAAGAAAAAAAGGGAGGGAGGGAGGAAAAGAAAGAAAGGGAGGGAGGGAGGGAAGGAAGTAAGAAAAAGAAAAAGGGAGGGAGGGAGGAAGGAAGGAAAAGAAAGAAAGAGGGAGGAGGGAGGGAAGGAGGGAGGAAGGAGGGAGGAAAGGAAGGAAGGAAGAAAAAGAAAAAAGGGAGGAAGGAAGGAAGGAAAAGAAAGAAAGAGGGAAGGAGGGAGGAGGGAGGGAAGGAGGAAAGGAAGGAAGAAAGAAAAAGGGAGGGAGGGAGGGAGGAAAAGAAGGAAAGGGAGGGAGGGAGGGAAGGAAGGAAAGGTTCCATCGTCTCTATCTTTATCATTATCTACCAGATACTGGCAATAAGGTAAAAAGGGGACTATCACAGTCCATTCTCGTGTTAAGGATATATGTCCATGTGAAGGAACAGAGAATCAATCTACCTGCTACCTCTGTATTAGAAGGAGGGGAAATATTATCTGCAAAATTTGTAAAATACTGAGGTTTTGTATACTTTGGCTAATTTAGTTTTAGGAGTTTCTTCTTTTTTATGACTATTATTGTTTTCTCCAGTTGCAGAAGAGAGTGCAACTGATTCTGTCTTTTATCCTAAGACAATTTTATTTCGATTCCCTTTACAAACTGATGGCACTTCCGGCTCTGCTTGGGTTTTTTGTTTTGTTTTTAAATGAAATTTTAAAATGTAGTGGTTAAATTATTTGTCCACATATATGAAGGACAATACACTGAAGCTATTTGTAACTTAATTCATATACTAAAACTGAATTAAGAGAACCCACACAATGTTTCATATATTGTGAGCTTGTGATGTCTTTGCCTCAATAGTAACATGGAGCTAGGAGACTCATGGTCAAGTCAGGAAATTTTATCTATTATTGTTACTATCTGTATCCATTTTCAAAGCATGTAATAATGTATGCAACTTTTCTGGTATTACCAGATTCTGCTTTACACCTCTCCAATCCACACTTTAATTGCTGCATATTAATCCAAATTTAATTAAACCTTATGTCAACTTTATTCATAAATCAATTTGAACAATGAATTCATCAAAATATTGAAAAGATGAGTGGAAGTTTGAAGCTGGATAAAATACAAGAAATAAGGACAGGATCCCCAAATTTCTGCAAAAAGCAAGCATATAGCAACAGTTAGCATGTAGCAAGCAACAAGATGATACTATTCAAATCCTCAAATCGGATTATATTTAAGGATATTCAAAATTTCTCTTGGGGTATCATGCAATCTCTGTGCCTCCCAAACATAAAGACCAGTCTTGGGGAATAAAATATAGGATTATATCCAACTCTAATTGAGATTACTTTGTCTTTTTAATGACTTTCTACTTCCCACAATACACGTCCCATGTCTGCCCTGAACATTACTGAAATGGGAAGCATGAAAGCATCCAAAATCAATGATATGGGGGAATTGTTTCATTCTCTCTAATATTAGGACTCTTTTTAAATGGATTATCATCATAGTCTTGAACCTGAACAACTTCGTCCCTCTTCTAGCTATGCAATTTCCAGAAAGGTTGGAGCCAGAAAAGCAGGGTGGGGTTAGACTGCAACCATAGGATCTACGAGGGTCGCCCAGAAAGTAATGCACCACATTTTTTTTTCTCATCCTACAGTAATGGTACAAATGCAAAACTTTAGATATACACAGGGGGTGGGCTGCTAGCCAAAATGCTAAATTGGGCTCCTGAGTGCTAGCGGGGCCAGAACAATTTTGCTTCTGCACCTGTGTAGGTAGCAAAATCGTGCATGGAGCCACAGGTGCGCCCATGTTTCGGCATGTGCAGAAGCAAAAAACCCTCGCTGAAACCTGCAGCTTCGTGCAAAATGTTGCTACCTGCACAGGTGCAGAAGCAGAATCACGCTGGCCCCACTAGCATTCATGAGCCGCTACGGTGAGACCAATTTAGCGTTCTGGCTAGCAGCCCACCCCTGGATATACATTATTTGAATTGTCAGGAGTGTGTGTGTAAATTTTGTGTTTCTTCAGACAGAGAGCAGTGTTTTGAAATGGCGTCTGTAAGTGGATGTGCATTATAAGCAGTGTGTCATCATTGAATTTTTCTCTGCGGAGAAAGAAACTGTTGAGAACATTCACAAATGTTTGTGTACAGTTTATGGAGAATCTGCAGTCGACAGAAGTACGGTTAGTCGCTGGGCACAGAGGGTGAGGCCATTAGAGGTGATTCGCACAGTGCAGAAATGGCTTTGTGACCAGAACAAGGAGTGATACCGACAAGGGCATACACGCCCTTGTGTCTCGCTGGAGGAAAGGCCATAGAATGAAGAAAAAATAGGAAGTGTAGAAGAAACATCATTCTTTTTTGTGTGTAAGTTTCATTGTGTTCAACAAATAATTTTTTTGGGGAAAGTGGTGCATTACTTTCTGGGCAACCCTCGTATATGTCAGGACTTGGATATACCATCTCCAGGGCATCTTAGAGAATGATTTGTTCCGTTTTCTCTATAACTGAATAGACAGTTGTTTCATAATGGCATTTTATATGTTCTTCTTGGTATAAGGGAAGAAATGTTGCAACTTTGCTATGACAATAGAAATGCTGGGCAAGAGGAAGTGTTTGAAACTGTCGTGGCTATTGACAGAGTCCAGCAGGCAAGAGTTAGAGCAGAAGTCAGGGTCCATGTTTCATCCCACCATGTCTGTCAATGGGTCAAGGGGGGACGGGGTGCTGATTAAATTGAACAGGTTAATTTAGAACCCTCCTCTCTACCTCTCGGGCCCTGAGACACAATACCCATGGATTTTTACTGCCAATTTTCTACATATGAGACTGCATAAATCATTTTCACTGCAGTGGATTTGTTTATACTAAAATGCTGGTTTCATTTTTGGCAAGGGCTTCCCTTTTACTCAGAAAACTACACTACTCTTTCTGTAGCCTGTTTTGAGTGCAGGGACTTCAGATCAAGGCATCTCAATTTTACATCCAGGTTTTGTGCGGATCACCTCTGGTTATGTTGGCTCAATTTGTCATTGTGTCATTAGTTAGGCGCTGTTGGGTAACCTGAAGAACATGAAACAATCTTCTTTGTCTCTTAAACCTGGAACATTTGAAATAAACTGTTGCCTTTTGCAGACTTTGTCTATAACTGAATTCATTCCTCTGTAGGCATATCTCCTTTTCAGGCAATTTATGGCTATCCATATTTTGTTTGTAGGATCAGTCTCCTATATCAGATGTCTTCAACCTTGGCAAATTTAAGACTTGTGGATTTCAACTCCCAGAATTCTGGGAGTTGAAATCCACAAATCTTAAAGTTGCCAAGGTTGGAGAACCCTGTCCTATATGGTTAAATAGCAATAGCACTTATACAATGGTACCTCTACTTACGAACTTAATTCATTCTGTGACCAGCTTCTTAAGTAGAAAAATTTGTAAGAAGAAGCAATTTTTCCCCATAGGAATCAATGTAAAAGCAAATACTGTGTGCGATTGGAGAAACCACAGGGAGGGTGGAGGCCCTGTTTCCTCCCAGGAGATTCCTAGAGGCCCCATGGAGGCTTCTCCCTGCCTTTTCCAGTTACAGTTTTGGAGGCTCGGATTTGTAAGTGGAAAATGGTTCTTGAGAAGAGGCAAAAAAATCTTGAACACCCGGTTCTTATCTAGAAAAGTTCATAAGTAGAGGCGTTCTTAGGTAGAGGTACCACTGTATACTGCTCCATGGTGCTTTACAACACTCTCTGAGTGGTTTACAAATGGCAGCATATTGCCCCAACAAGCTGGATCCTCATTTTACCGACTACAGAAGGATGGAAGGCTGAGTCAACCTTGAGCTGACCAGGATCGAACTCCAGGCTCTGGGCAGAGCTATCCTGCAACACTGCACCACCATGGCTTCATCCTTAAACGCATCCATCATAAGTCACTGCTTGATTAACAATCAGATATTACTTCTACCATCTGAGGATTTAGGTTTACAGCAGCATGGCAGAACTTTTTTTTTAAAGCTGCATTAAGAGCTGTTCTTTATTTGTTCCCTCCTGGTTGGGTAAATTTCCTGTTAGCTGTGAAGCAAGTTCTCTCATGACTGTTGCTTTTGGAGCATTTGTTCACGTGACTTGGCCTAAGCATTATATCTCTGCTAATACTTGCTCAATCCAAAGAAAATGGGCAATGGGCCCATTTTTTTAGCAGTGTACAACTCTCAAAAAGGCTTCGGTGACCCTTATTCCAATTTGCAAGCTCCGAAGAGTCATCTGACCAGCTCTTACTGAATCCTGCCATAAATATTACAACACCATTTCTCACCAAACAGATTGTCTGCTGTCGCATGCTGTGTGGTTTGAGAGCAGTAAAACTTGAGTAAACATTGCAGCTAACAATGAGTCAGTGTTTTAAGTTCAGTTCCAGGCAGAGCATTTATCTATCATATCATAGCCTGAATTTAATCTTTCAAGCTCAGAGCTACGCCGTGTTAGCACTTTTCATCACTAAAAACTAAACTCCCCACCACTTTTATAAGTTTTTGGTTCTTTCCTTGGTCCGTCATGCTTCTTAATGGTCAAGAGAGGTCCCAGAACTCTAGCTTAAACAAAGGAAAGCCAGGCCTGTGAATCATGCAATCCTGTGCTCGGAATTGTCCAATTCTGGCACTCTCTAAGTGTCAAACCCAATAGCACTTGGACTTAGCACCATGGGTGGGCTACTGCCCGGATTTGGGGGGGGGATGCAGTGGGGTAGTGAAAATGGAGTTCCACCCCACAGCATCCAACTTGCATTGAAAGATGTTGAAAGAATGCAGGGTGTCCTGCATAAGCCACGCCCACAGTGTGGTAGTAAAATTTTGGGCATCCCTTCACTGCTTAGCACTTATATACCACTTCACAGTGATTTACAGCCCTCTCTAAGCGGTTTATAGAGTCAGTATATCACCCCCAACAATCCTGGCCCTCATTTTACCCACCTCAGAAGGATGGAAGGCTGAGTCAACCTTGAGACCGGTGAGATTTGAACTGGTGAACTACAGCCAGCAGTCAGCCGAAGCAGCTTGCAGTACTGCACTCTAACCACTGCGCTACCAAGGCTCATTTCATTGAGAACTGCATCAGGGTTGTGTTTGACCTGGGGGCTCAATGGGGCAAGCCCAGGGTGGGCGTGGCCAGCTTGACATCACTCATTGAGGATCCGCTCCATTTTTGAGGCTGCCTTGCCAGGCTCCATTTTCAATGGCAAAAGGCTGCAGGAGGCAATCACGGCCCAAAACAGAGCCCAGGTGGGCTGAGTGTGGCCCTCCCAAGCTCCATCTACATCTTTCATTTCAACCCTATTGTCTCTTGTCTTGTATTCTGGAGAAAATCTGAGGAGGAATGCTCTACAGTATCTTTCACGTGACATCCCTTTAGATACTTCTATGTCTCCTGAGGTTTTCTCTTCTCCAGAATTAACATAGGCTGTGCTTATAACCAATCTTCAAACAATTTTCTTTTCAAGCCCCTTATCATGTTATGGTTTTCTTATGAACATGCTTTAATTTATCAATATCTTTCCTAAAACATATCTTCCAGAATTGAATGAAATATTCTAGCTGTGATCTAAGCTCTTTAGAGAATAGAGAAAGTGGATGTTTGATATTGTAGCCTACAATTTCAATTCCTCCCCACTCCTTTATTTTGGCAACTTCATCTTTATCGGCTCTTGTGCTGTCAGTGATCCACCAAGACCTCTAGAGCATTTTCACATGTATTAATGCACAAGATTTTACTTTACATAAATGGCCTTTGCAATCATATTATAAACAATGGTGTTCTCTTCGTCGATGATGTAAAACTATTTAATACCACGGACAACACTGCTACCCTTCAAAACGATCTTGACTTTATGGCAGAATGGTCAAACAACTGGCAACTCCAAGTCTCAACCAACAAATGCTCTGAACTACAAATTGGCAAAAAGAATCAGAACATTAAATACAAGCTGAATGGACATGACCTTACAAACGACCCTCACTTTGTCAAAGACCTTGGAGTATGCATTTCTAATGATCTAAGTGCCAAAGTCCACTGTAACAATATTGCCAAAAACTTATTAAGAGTTGTAAACCTAATCTTGCATAGCTTCTTCTCCGGTAATATCACACTACTAACCAGAGCATACAAAACATTTGCTAGATCAATTCTTGAATACAGTTCATCTGTCTGGAACCCACATTGCATATCAGACATTAATACAATTGAGTGTGTCCAGAGATATTTTATGAGAAGCGTCCTCCACTCCTCTGCTACCTCATGCCACCAGACTTGAAATTCTGGGCCTAGAAAACTTAGAACTACACTGCCTTCGGCATGACCTAAGCATACTTCATAAAATTATCTGCTACAATGTCCCACCTTTCAACAACTACTTCAGCTTCAACCACAACAATACACAAGCACACAACAGATACAAACTCAAAGTGAACTGCTCCAAACTTGATTGCAGAAAATATGACTTCAGCAACAGAGTGGTCAATGCCTGGAACTCACTATTTGATTCGGAGTTTCATCCACAAATCCCCCAAATGTTAACCTTAAACTATCTACTGTTGACTTCACCCCATTCCTAAGAGGTCTGTAAGTGGCATGCATAAGCGCACCAACTTGCCTACCACCCCTGTCCTAATGTTCCCTTTTATTTGTACTCATTTTATGTATTCAAATAATGTTATACTTATGTATATTATCAAATACGTACTTGACAAAATAAATAAATAAATAAAATCGGATGCTCCCATCCTACATTCAGGCCTTTGATTTTTTTTTTGGTTCCAAAATGTAGGGTCATGGGGATTCATCATAAAACTTGAGACTTCCCTCTAGGAAGTGTGCTATTCTCCCTATCTTCGTAATCCATGAATTCAGTTAATATTTTCTAGATCCTCAACCAGTTTTCTGAGCTTCTTTTGACAATGAATTTTGCATGTCATATGTCTGACTGTTTTTAATGGGGTGGGGAACAGCAGCAACATTTTGCATACCCTGTAGGCTATTTCCATAAATTCTGGCCGACTGTTGCCAACCACAATGTCAGAACTGAAGTCTCTGATCACCCGGTGACAGCACTGCCGTTCACCTGCAGCAAACCACAGTTCCAGTACATTGCAGAATAAGCAGAATGTTGCAAGTACTCATGACATTGCTGTCAGTGACACAAGGCGCAGAACAGGGATGTTAGATCCTTGGAACAAACTTCCAGCAAACATGGTTGGTAAATCCACAGTAACTGAATGTAAACATGTCTGGTATAAACATATATCCATCCTAAGATAAAATACAGGAAATAGTATAAGGGTAGACTAGATGGACCATGAGGTCTTTTTCTGCTGTCAATCTTCTTCTTTTTTTTAAAAAAAATGTATTTATTAATTTTTTCCCGTTTTAAAAACAATACATAATCATATTTACAGATGAATCCGCATCATATATACATTTCTATCAACGTTATCTTTTAATTGTTTTTAGATTTCTTGATGTTTTATTTCAATGTTTAGTTTGAGTTTCTTTTTTTGTCCATTGGCACCATTATGTCCAGATTTCATAGTAGTCCGAATCTTTTTGATTATTAAGTTTCATTGTCAAACTGTCCATCTCTGCACAGTCATATATTTTCTTGATGATCTCATCGTCTTCAGGTATTTGCGGGTTTTTCCAGTTCTGTGCAAATACAATCCTTGCCGCTGTTGTTATATGCAAGGTTAAATATTTTACATTTTTTAGAATAAGACCCTCTCATAATGCCCAGTAGAAAAAACTCTGGTGTATATTCTATTTTTGTGTTTGTTATTTGACACAACCAATTATTTATTTATTTTCCAATATTTTCTTGTCTCTGGACATAACCACCATAGATGAGAGAAGGTGCCTTGAGTCTTATTACATTTCCAACACATTGGGCTGTAATTTTTGCCCTCAATCTATGTTTCTATGTTTCTAGGTGAATTGAGAGGAAGTCCCTCCTTACAGTCCCTCTTCTATGCTCCGTCAGTCAGGCTATTTTTTTAAAAACACAAATCTAACCCACTTTCAAAAGACACTCAAATTGTGTTTAAAAAGACAAGCCTGTGGTGTAGGACTTGACAGAGCTTGTTATGTATTGACAGTTAAGATGGTTCACGGTTTCACCCAGGTCCAGCGTTTGAGTGGGAAGAATGCTCAAATGCCATTGGTTAAAGCGTCTGACCCAGGGAAGGGCTGCCCATCACGGGGCATCAACATGAGATTCAGCTTCCTGTGCATGTGCAGAAGCTGAATCTCACACAAGAATGCTCATGTGTGCAAGATTTCACTGATTCTCATCAATTTCTTTGCTTCTGCGCAGAAGCAAAAAAATGCCAAAAATCGGTGAAATCTCTTTTGCGCGAGAATCCTCATTCGAGATTTGGCTTCCTGTGCATGTGCAGAAACTGAATCTCATGTGTGTGCCCACCCACTAGTCTGCTGGAGCTGCGCATTTTTCCAACCAGAGCTGCACATCTGACCCTTCCGGCTGCAACCCATTACTGGTCTAACAGCTACCTATAAAAGGGCTGTGAGACTGCAAGTTGTACAGAGAGTTGCCTAATAAATAGAGTTTAGAGAGTCTAACATTCCTGTATAAATTAGAGTCTAATTGGCAGCAGAGCTGTAACTTACTGAATAGCGTTTTAAAAATATGTAGAAGACGAAAAAGCTATCCTGGCAATCTAAGGAGACTCCAGTAGAAGTTAAAAGAGGAATGGTTTAGTCACCTATGCTTGAACTGGAGTCATTTGAAGGATGTATGATGTAAAACTGTAATCTCCAAAACCACAAGCTGCCTTGGGGCAGTCCCTTTAACAACAGTGAAATTTCAGGAAGATTGTCTGGAAATTGTGGTTGGAAGCATGACATCTGAAGGTTAAGCACTGGAGCCAGATTCTGTGGTGCATATTTCTTTTGAAAAGGCTGACCTTTCTCTGCTTGCATGAGAGATTGACCTCCAGGAAGAAAGCCACAACTGCAATCACAATTTAAAAAGACCAAAAAAACCAGAATGCAATACGTCAGGCAACACTCCCACCCACCCAATCAAAAAAACACCCCATGATTCAAGTTTGTAATGGGAGATGGTAATTTTGTGGCTGCGCTGGTACAAGTTGCTGAGATTATTTATTTATTTCAATATACCTGATTTGATGAATATGCTGCCTTTCCTGCAATTGACCCACCCAAGGTGACTAAGAACCAATAAAATATAAAGTATCAAGCATAGTGACAGACACAGAGACACTTCAAAGAAATAATTTAAAATGCAGTCATTTTCCTACTGCCTGACTGAACAATGCAGTCAGGCAGTAGGGAAAGCAAGTAGAATGCTTGGCTGCATAGCTAGAGGTATAACAAACAGGAAGAGGGAGATTGTGATCCCGCTGTATAGAGCGCTGGTGAGACCACATTTGGAATACTGTGTTCAGTTCTGGAGACCTCACCTACAAAAAGATATTGATAAAGTCTTCGGAGAGGGGCGGCATACAAATCTAATAAATAAAATAAATAAAATAAATAAAATTGAACAGGTCCAAAGACGGGCTACAAAAATGGTGGATGGTCTTAAGCATAAAACTTATCAAGAAAGACTTAATGAACTCAATCTGTATTGTCTGGAGGACACAAGGGAAAGGGGGGACATAATCAAAACATTTAAATATGTTAAAGGGTTAAATAAGGTCCAGGAGGGAAGTGTTTTTAATAGGAAAGTGAACACAAGAACAAGGGGGCACAATCTGAGGATAGTTGGGGGAAAGATTAGAAGTAACATGAGAAAATATTATTTTACTGAAACAGTAGTAGATGCTTGGAACAAACTTCCAGCAGACGTGGTTGGTAAATCCACAGTAACTGAATTTAAACATGCCTGGGATAAACATAATATCCATCCTAAGATAAAATACAGAAAATAGTACAAGGGCAGACTAGATGGACCATGAGGTCTTTTTCTGCCGTCAATCTTCTATGTTTCTAAATAAAATATGAACAGTTTAAAGTCAGGTGAAGCAGATAGATCTTAAGGACTCTGGAAGGCAGAGAATAAGTGTGAAACATGGTGTCTCTTTATACCGGCACTGGACATTTGAAAACGTGTGGACCAACTCTATGGCTGGCTGGGGACTTCTGGGAATCGAAGTCCACACAGTTTCAAGCCAAGATTGAGAAACATTACTTTGTTCTGTGCCTTCCTTAGCCTAGGAAATGTCCTCTCCCACTGGCAGGAGGTTAGCCTCTGTGACAGTAGGGACATCTTCAGAAAGGCCTCTTCTGCAGATCTTAATATCCGTGCGGGCTCAGATCCCCTTGACCATTCAATGCAGGTTGAGAGGGGGAGGGCCTTCTCTGTTGCCGCCCCGGCTCTATGGAACCAACTCCCCCCTCCCGACGTCTTTACTGCTCCCACCCTACTGGCCTTCCAAAGGCAGCAAAGACCTGGCTTTGCCTGCAGGCATGGGGGCCATAAATTGACATCTATCATGGCCAAATTGTGTTGAACAGCGTGCATGTATGTTGATTAGATAGTTAATAGCATTTATTGAACTTAATCTGTACAGTCTGGAGGACAGAAGGCAAAGGTAGATGCTTGGAACAAACTTCCAGCAGACATGGTTGGTAAATCCACAGTAACTGAATTTAAACATGCCTGGGATAAACATATATCCATCCTAAGATAAAATACAGGAAATAGCATAAGGGCAGACTAGATGGACCATGAGGTCTTTTTCTGCCGTCAGTCTTCTATGTTTCTATGTTTCTATTAATTTCTTTTAATAAAAAAGAAGGGGTTTATTTATTTATTTATTTATTTATTTTTTGTTTGTTTGTTTGTTTGTTTGCTTGCTTATTTATTTATTTATCTATCTATCTATCTATTTATTTATTTATTTATATGCCGCCCAGTCCCAAGTTTTTCCTTATTTCCAGATTGCATTTCTTCTTGGTGAGGTTCCGCCCGTTGCTTCTTGTACTACCTTCAGGTGGCATGGAGAATAAATAGATGCCATCTGCTCTGTGGCAGCCCTTTAAGGATTGGGAAACTACTATTATATTCCCCCTCAGTTTTCTATTTGTTGAGCTAAACATACTCATTCTCTTAGCCCTTGGTCATAGGATTTAGCCTCTAGGCCAGGGGTGTCAAACTCAATTTCATTGAGGGCCACATCAGGGCTGTGTTTGACCTTAGAGGGCCGGGGGAGGGCTTGCCCAGGGTGTGTGGCCATGGTGGGCATGGCACGGGATTTGGGGGACAGTAGTTTTAAAATGGCCGGGGGGGGGGGGCAGACACTTAGGCTGTATGGGGCCCCAAAATTCCTGATGGTGGCCCTGCTTGCATGTTGATTAGATAGTTAATAGCATTTATTGCTTCTTAGTGTCTTTACAGCCCCCTCTAAGCAGTTTACAGAATCAGCATATTGCCCCCAGCAATCTGGGTCCTCATTTTACCCACCTCAGAAGGATGGAAGGCTGAGTCAACCTTGAACCGGTGGTGAGATATGAACTGCTGAACTACAGCTAGCAGTTAACTGAAGTAGCCTGCAGTGCTGCACTCTAACCACTGCGCCATGCCGGCTCTTTACAGCGCCACAACTTTTATTCCCCTTATTATGTTGCACACAAGAGACTCGCTCAGGTTGAAAGCTTGGCCTGGGGCTGAGAATGCTTCACTAGCTTCAATGCAGTGTCGTATCTCCGACTCTGTTTCTAGAGTTAGAGAGGTTATTTTCCTTCTCTTTTTGGATACGAGGATTGAACAATATATGGATGGCCATTCTGACCCCAGAGTAACACTGGTAGTAACTGTTACAGGAACAGAAGTGGAAGACAGGATGATGACTAATGTGAAAGTGAGGACAGAAAGGGGTTTGGGTAGGAGCAGGCAAACATTCAAGCAATTTTGGCAGGAAGAAGTCTTGGCATGTTTCCATACCTGAATGATGAGCATAAATTGCATAATAATGGGTTTTTTCTGCATAAAGCAAATTGTGTAGTAGCCAATTTGCATAAAACGAGAGGAAGCTTTCCTGGGGTAGCCAATGTTGCCAAGACCTGCTAATAAGAAAGCCAAAAATTCTACATAAGCATGTGTGTGTGTGTGTGTGTGTGTTTGTTTGTATGAACAGAACAGAAGAGTTGGAAGGGATGGGAAGTGTTTTTAATAGGAAAATGAACACAAGAACAAGGGGACACAATCTGAAGTTAGTTGGGGGAAAGATCAAAAGCAACGTGAGAAAATATTATTTCACTGAAAGAGTAGTAGATCCTTGGAACAAACTTCCAGCAGACGTGGTTGGTAAATCCACAGTAACTGAATTTAAGCATGCCTGAGATAAACATATATCCATCCTGAGATAAAACACAGGAAAAAGTATAAGATGGAAAGTATATAGATGGACCATGAGGTCTTTTTCTGCCGTCAGTCTTCTATGTTTCTATGTTTCTAAGGGATCTTGGAGGTTGTCTAGTCCTCCTGCTTAGGCAAGAAACCCTATACCATTTCAGACACATGGTTATCCAATCTCTTCTCACCAGTAAGAACTTCCAGGGTTGGAGCATTCACAACTTCTGGAGGCAAGTTGTTCCACTGATTAATTGTTATGTCAGGAATTTTTCTCCTTGGTTCTAGGTTGCTTCTTTACTTGATTGTTTTCCACCCATTGCTTCTTGTCCTGCCCTCAGAGGCTTTGGAGAATAGCTTGACTCCCTGTTCTTTGTGGCAGCCCCTGAGATATTGGAACACTGCTGTCTGGGGGAAGCCTTCATATATTGGAAGGGTATATAGGTAACACTCAGGCCAGAAGAATTTTTCACTTCGGTTTTAAAATCATCATTCCTCAATTTGCTTAATAATAATAATAACAACAACAACAACAACAACAATAATAATAATAATAATATAACAACAACCACAACAACAGAGAGGAAAGGGACCTTGGAGGTCTTCTAGTCCAACCCTGTGCTTAGGCAGGAAACCCTACACTACTTCAGACAGATGGTTATCCAACATCTGCTTAAAACCTTCCAATGTTGGGGCATTCACAACTTCTGGAAGCAAGCTGTTCCACTGGTTAATTGTTCTAACTGTTAGGAAATTTCTTCTTAGTTCTAAGTTACTTCTCTTCTTATTTAGTTTCCATCCATTGCTTCTTGTTCTACTCTCAGGTACTTTGGAGACTAGGTTGACTCCTTCTACTTTGTGGCAACTCTTGTGATATTGGAACACTGTTATCATGTCTCCCCTGGTCCGTTCTTCATATGTTTTAGTCTCCAGTCCCCAGATCATCTTTGTCGCTCTTCTCTGCACTTTTTCTAATGCCTCAATATTCTTTTTGCATTGTGGCGACCAAAACTGAACGCAGTATTCCAAGAGTGGCCTTACCAAAGCCTTATAAAGTGGTATTAACACCTCACGTGATCATGATTCTATCCTTCTGTTAATGCAGCCTAGAACTGTGTTGGCTTTTTTGGTAGCTGCTGCACACTGCTGGCTCTTATTTAAATGGTTGTCCTTGACACAATTACTACTGTTGAGCAATGTACCATATATTATTATTTATTAGATTTGTATGCCGCTCCTCTCCGAGGACTCGGAGCGGCTCATATACTGTACCTGTGCATTTTGTTTTTCTTGTCTAACTGTAAAACCTTACTTTTTCACCATTGAATTTTATTTTGCTAGATAGCGCCCATTGTTCAAGTTTGTATTTTGCACCTATCTTCTGGAATGTTGGCTATTCCTCCCAGTTTGGTGTCATCTGCAAATTTGATACGTTCTTCCATATGGCAAATCCTCCTTTCTGAAAGTATCTTAATAGCCTTCTTCGCAACAATTGGCACTTAAGAGCAGGGCTTTTAAGTCATAGAGGTTAACTTCCGGCCTTGGTTAGACTGGAACTTGAAAGGAAGTGCGGTCAGGAGCCATCTGCTTCCTTTCCTTGCAAAAACCAAAGGCTGCCCTTTCGCCTGCACAGATATCTGCAAGAAAGTGAACAAAATGTTTATCATGACATGACCCAAATTTAATAACTTACCTGATCTCAGGATGCAAGCAGGATTTGCATGCAGGATTTGCATCATGATTTCACTTTGCATTTGTCATCATTTTTCCGTCATCCAGGATAGCTCGGCTCAATAGGCCATACTGGTTATTATTTCAGGGTTTGATTTCACACTGTTCCACATTCTCAAATTCTGTTGGTTAGTTTTAGGGCATTTTCCCTCTATGGTGTTTAGCAGATTCATATAATGCCCCAGCCATCACTTTACCCTTAGATTATCTACGGTTGACCTATCCAGATTTCTAAGAGGTCAGTAAGGAGCGAGTACAACTGCACTAGAGTGCCTTCCGTCCCCTGTCCTATTGCTCTCCTATATCTCCTATACCTTTCTTCTATTCCTATATCTCTTCTTCTATTTTTTCATTGATATGTTCTATTCCTATATCTTCTTTTCTATTCTTTCTTATCTCCTCTATAACCATCATCATGCATTTTACTATGTGTATATAGATATATAGCCACTAAAACCCTCATTTTGTATTGGAATAAATAAATAAACAAACAAACAAACAAACAAATAAATAAATAAATAAATAAACTGAAACAAAGTGTGTCATTATTGTTACTTTGCCACAGTGATGGGTGAGTCCAGAAAAATGAGTCCAGAAAAATACTGTCACTGTTCATGTTGTGATTAATTTTTCTGCGTGTGTATGTCTTAATTTGTTGTGAGAACTCAAATTTCCATTAAGTAAAAGTGCATTTAATTCAGGAACTAATCTTAGCATACTGTGTAAGCAGGGGTGGGCTGCTTCCCGGACGGGGGGGGGGACGCAGTGGGGTAGCAAAAATGGAGCTCCACCCCAGAGCGCTCAATTTGCACTGAAAGATGTTGAAAGAAAATGCAGGGCATCCTTCATAAGCCACGGCCACAGTGTGGTAGTAAAAATTTTGGTAGCTCTTCACTGCGTGTAAGCACATAATATCCAACCTCTCCCATTATCTGGGATGCTACACATCTTCTCCATGATTGGTTTTCTTTGTTACTTTGTATACCTTCACAGTATCCAAAGCAGAAGGTTTTAATAGATTAAACAGAGTTGGAAGAGATCTTGTAGGTCATCTAGTCCAACCCCCTGCCCAAGCAAGAGATCCTACACCATTTCTGACCAATGGCAGTCCAATCTCTTCTTGAAAGTCTCAAGTGATGAAGTTCCCACAACTTTGGAAGGCAAGCTGTCCCATAGGTTGATTGTTCTCACTTTCAGAAAGTTCCTCCTTATTTCTAGGTTGAATCTCTCCTTGGTCAGTTTCTGTTCTGCCGGACTCTCTGGTAGGAGCCTCCCAAAAATTCAAAGGTACAAATTTCAGACACACACACATTTGAAAATTCAAAACAATGTTTTTTATCACAAAATTCAAAATAAACTAAGCACTCTTTTTGTATTGCAAAGAGCACTCGTCCCAAAACAACCTGGTAGTTTGTACAAGTCCCTTATCAGTTCGTAAGTACTTAGCTTGCAGCTGTGAAGAAAGTCACAGCCCTTCTTCTTCCACGAAGTGAAAAACACTTTGCTCTGCTTTGGTTTCAAAGTGGTGAAAAGTCAACAAACAAAGGCCGGAGTCAGCAAGACATTCATGAAACACAACGATCAGATAATTCTCCACAACAGCCAAACCCACACACTGCTATTTATAGCAGCAGCACTAATTACAGCAGCCCCACCCAACCACAGGTGGCCTCATTTTCTCTTGTAATAATCCTTCAGTTGTTGTCTCCTATGCATCACTCTACACATGGATGTGTCATTAATTCTTGTTCAGAATCCAGAGATGATACAGATGATAGATCTCCTCCTGGGCTGTCTGCCAAACTCTCCTCCTCCCTGTCACTCAGGCCTCCTTGGTCAGAGGAGACTTCATAGGCAGATTCCACTGGTTGCAAAACAAGCCTGCAGCATGTGGATGTCTCCCCCACATCCACCTGCACATTCCTTGGGGCAGGAACTGGGCCAGAGCTAACCACAACAGTTTCCATCCATTATTCCTTGTATGTCCTTCAAATGCTTTGTCAAGGTGGGCCCTAAAATCCACAAAAATGACCTTCTACATTGAGGAAGGAGATAGTAAAATGGGTAGACTACAGGCATTAAGAAAAAATAAGTTTCCCTATATTCACAGCTCGAGAGCTTATTGGGAATAATTACTTGTCACATTACAAGGATGGTTGAGGATGATAGGACCCACCTTGACACCAGGTATTTAAGTGTTGCACTAAAGCTCATAATAAGCATACTCAGTTAAGCAATATAATTTGTTCAATTCTGTCTTCTGCTGTAGAAGTCCTAAATTTAGATTAAAAGTATTCACATTCAACTGCCAGATTTAGGCAATGGACAAACTAACTGCTTTCATAATGCAAGCTATTAAATAATCACATCTTAAATTGCTTGGGGCTTTTGACCTAAAATGCTGTTTCTCCAGAGCGTCAGCAAATATTATTGTATTTTATAGCCACTGTGCTACTTTACAGATTTGCAGATTGAGATTTGGTGCCTAAACTGGATATTAGAGGGTATGTGGGACTGCCACCAGCCCACATCAAATGTTAGGTTGTATGTATCATGGCTTTGTCTTCTCCTGAACCAAGTCTTGCTCATAGACACTCACACCTTTGAACTTCTCTCATCTGGATTACAGTGGTACCTCTACTTAGGAACTTAATTCATTCCGTGACCAGATTCTTAAGTAGAAAAGTTTGTAAGAAGAAGCAATTTTTCCCATAGAAATCAATATAAAAGCAAATAATGTGTGAAATTGAGGAAACCACAGGGAGGGTGGAGGCCCTGTTTCCTCCCAGGAGATTCCTAGAGAGGCCCCATGGAGACTTCTCCCCACCTTTTCCAGCCCTGCTTCCTCCCAGGAGATTCCTAGAGAGGCCCTACAGAGGCTTCTCCCTGCCTTTTCCAGTTACAGTTTTGGAGGCTCGAGTTTGTAAGTGGGAAATGGTTCTTGAGAAGAGGCAAAAAAATCTTGAACACCCAATTCTTATCTAGAATAGTTCGCAAGTAGAGACGTTTGTAGGTAGAGGTATCACTGTACTACAATATATCGAGCAGCCCTTGAAGAACACTTAGAAACTTCAATGCAGAGTGCAATAGCATGCACATTAATGGGGGGTTCTAGGTTTCTCCATAAAACGCCTCTATTGTGTGAGCCACACTGGCTTTTAGTTTCTTTCCTGATGCAATTCAAAGTGATGATCATCACCTTCAAAGCTCTATATGCAGGAATGAGCTGGCAAAATTTTTACTGCGGGTGTGGCTTGATGGTCATGTGACCGGGTAGGAGTGGCTTGCCAGCCCTGTGACCAGGTGGAAGTGGATTGACAATCATGTGACTGGGGGGTGGCTTAAAGGTCATGTGACTGGGTGGGAGTGACTTACCGACCAAGATCAGTTTTCAAATAGGTACTTGGACTCTTTTTCAGTTGATTAAGTCACATTATTTGAATAGCCACAAAAAGGACAAATGATAAACAGCATTATTTGTTAAGGAGCACAGTAACATTTTAAGGTTTTGTACTGAACCCACAAGGTTCAGTATGAGAACAGATTAGGCAAGTAGCTCAATTTTCTTTAATTGCTATAACAGTTCAGTTCTAGATCATGATTAAAGTGTTTACAGGTAAAAACATACTACTTAATTATTTCCTATTTTAAAAGTAATTAAGTATCATACTAAGGTACTAGAAAAGAAAGGACAATAAAATACTATTAAGTATTCAATAAATAGTGCATAAATTTACTACCCCCACTGCATCCGTTCCCCCCCACAATGGCCATTACTGTCTACATGGCATAGGCCAGACTATCTTTCCCTAAGGACATCTACCAGAACACATAAGACGGGCAGGCTCTAAGTCTTCCCTCAAATATTGTCATCTAATCAGAGGTAGAAAGCATGCCTTTTCCATGGCAACTCCTGCCCCAAGAAACATCTTGGCCATGAAAGTTTGCATATCTCTACTCTTTTAGTCTTCTGTAAGGATTTAGACCTGGCTTTTCCATCGAACTTTGGGAGAAGGTTAGAGAACGGCATGTTAACCAGCATTGGCACCAGGTTTTTGGTGTTCTTAATGTTTTAACCAGTTGGGTTTTATAGGGTTTTCAATGAATTTATATATATTGTAATTTTTGATTAAAAGAGTTAACTATACGCTATACACATTATATGTGCAAAATCTCAGTGGATTCACTTTTCGTAGCTCATTTAATTTCCTTGGGTTTTATTTATTTATTCATTTAGAGCATTTGTATAGCTGTCCAGAGTTGGTTGAAAAATTTGGTAGCCCATCACTGGTCCCACGTGATTACAACATTTAAAGAAGGGGCCTGGAGTGGACCCATCCTATCAGACCTGGTGGAATGGGCAGATACTTTCTACATATGACCCACTCGGTTAAAGACCTCGATATACTAATAACAAAAGATTTAAGTTCCAAAGCCCACTACAACCACATAGCCAAGAAGACTTCAAGAGTTGTAAACCTAATCTTACGTAGCTTCTGCTCTGGCAATCTCACACTACTTACCAGAGCTTACAAAACTTTCACCAGACCCATCCTAGAATATAGCTCATCTGTTTGGAACCCATATCACATCTCAGACATTAACACCCTTGAAAATGTCCAAAGATACTTCACCAGAAGAGCCCTTCACTCCTCCACTCGAAACGAGACTAGACTTTCAATCCTGGGCCTAGAAAGCTTAGAACTAAGACGCCTTAAACAAGATCTTAGTATTGTTCAAAAGATCATATGCTGCAACGTCCTGCCTGTCGGCGACTACTTCAGCTTCAACCGCAACAACACAAGAGCACGCAACTTAATATTAACCACTCCAAACCTGACTGTGAAAAATATGACTTCAGTAACTGAGTTGTCGAAGTGTGGAACTCATTACAGGACTCCATAGTGTCATCCCCAAACCCCCAACACTTTACCCTTAGATTATCCATGGTTGACCTACCCAGATTCCTAAGAGGTCAGTAAGGGGCGAGTACAAGTGCACCAGAGTACCTTCCGTCCCCTGTCCTATTGCTCTCCTATATCTCCTATACCTTTCTTCTATTCCTATATCTCTTATTCTATTCTTTCTTTGATATGTTCTATTCCTATATCTTCTCTTCTATTCTTTCTTAGATATATTTTACTATAAATATATCCTCTATAACCTTCATCATGTATTTTACTATGTGTATGCCCACTAAAATCCTCATTGTGTATTGGACAAATCAATCAATAAATAAATATGAAAGATGCCATCCTACGATTTGCTTCTAGCTGCAAAATTTGTAAGGGCATCTCAATGTGTGACTCAGTGCAGGTGGTAAATAATTGGCTCCATCACTCATGATCGTCATTCTGCATCATGCTTTGGCAGGGGCTTGATATTATTATAGTGAATGGAATCAGTTTTTCCAATCATGAAATCTACCCATGCCTGCTGTAAAGGATGGGCAGATGTTAGCGGGGGAGGAATGTGAACAACAAGTTTAAAAAGAATTGTGTACATTTTAATTTAGATTTTGAGAACTTTCCCAAATGGAATCATCTGTCTTAGCCTGAGGCCTCATGGACAGACCATGTGAAGACAATCTGCAAATAGTAGCATATTATGTTTCTAGGATGATTATTGAGCAACAGGTCTTCAGTAATCATAACAAACTGGGAAAACATTTGAGAAATGCTGCCACGATAGCACATTCTTGCAGCTTAACCCGATCACGTATTGCTTTTGTGGACCAAGAGGAATCATACTGCTGGAGAATTAGGCCAGAAATGGATGGCTTCAGCTCTATATTTATGTTCCCAGAACTTTCTCAAGATCAAGCTGCCAAAATCTGACTGAAAAATCACCAACTTTGGATAGCATGATTTTTGCCATTTGGACAGAGGGAGAAGCAAAAAATTAGATCTATTAGGGATGGCAGATTTAGCTCATTTAATTATTAGGTATTTTTTAAACTTTTCTTGTCGTAGTTCAAGGCAGCATATACAACCCTCTCTAGTTGCCTCCACAATAATAATAAGACCAAAATGGATTTTTACGTAATAGACAGATTAAAGACAATATGCAAACGATTTTAAATGCATTAGAATACAGTATACCTTGTCTTACAAACCCCTCATCATACAAACTTTTCGAGACACAAACCCGGGGTTTAAGATTTTTTTTTGCCTCTTCTTCCAAACTATTTTCACCTTACAAACCCAAGCTGCTGCCAATGGGATGCCCCGCCTCTGGACTTCTGTTGCCAGCAAAGCACCTGTTTTTGCACTGCTGGGATGCCCCTGAGGCTCCCCTCCATGGGAAACACCACCTCTGGACTTCCGTGTTTTTGTGATGCTGTAGGGAAATCCCAGCAGCACAAAAATGGGTGCTTCGCTGGCAATGGAAGTCTGGAGGTGGGGTTTCCCAGTGAGGGGAGCCTCAGCGAAATCGCAGCATCACAAAAACATGGAAGTCCGGAGGTGGGGTTTCGAGGATTTCTGTGTTTTTGCAATGCTGCAATTTCGCTCAGGCTCCCCTTGCTGCAAAAAACACCACCTGTGGACTTCTGTTGCCAGCAAAGCACCAGTTTTTGCACTGCTGGGATTTCTCTGCTGGGATTCCCCTGCAGCATCACAAAAACGCAGAAGTCCGGAGGTGTGGTTTCCCATGGAGGGGAGCCTCAGGGGAATCCCAGCGGCACAAAAACGGGTGCTTCGGCTGGCAAAAGGGGTGAGTTTTGGGCTTGTACGCATTAATCGCTTTTCCATTGATTCCTATGGGAAACATTGTTTCGTCTTAAAAACTTTTCACCTTACAAACCTCATCATGGAACCAATTAAGTTCGTAAGACGAGGTATCAATGTACTATGAACAACATCCAGGCAAGGGTTCCTTGTCGCCACTGCTACCGGTGCTGTTGCGCATGCAGTTCTGAATGGCTGGAGGATGCACCCATGCGCCCACTTCAGATTTTGCTTCTGTGCATGCACAGGAAGCAAAATCCCATCTGAAGACGCTTGCGCAGATGAGATTTTGCCAATTTTTGGTGATTCCTTGCTGACGCGCATGCACGGAAGCAAAAAGACGCCAAAAATCAGCGAAATCTCAGGCGCACTCATGTCCTCACGTGAGGTTTTGCTAACTGCACATACACAGAAGCCAAATCTCTCATGGGTGTCCATGCTTCCCCTTCTGGACAGCTGAAACTGCATGCGCAGCTCCATTTTCCCTACTGGAGATATAGAGTGGGAACCCAATACACTGACAACATCCTGGAAAACAAGTAGCTTTAATGCTTTTAGATGCACAGAGTACATTTGATAACGTGAATTGGCTGTTTGTTTGTTTGTTTGTTTATTTATTTATTTGTTTATTTATTTATTTATTTATTTATTATTTACTTACTTACTTACTTACTTACTTACTTACTTTGTTTGTTTGTTTGTTTGTTTATTTATTTATTTATTTGTTTGTTTGTTTGTTTGTTTGTTTGTTTGTTTATTTGAAAGGGACCTGACAGGTCATCAAGTCCAACCCCTTGCTCAAGCAGGAAACCCTATACCTCCCCACCCAGATGGCAGTCCAATCTCCTCTTGAAAATGTCCAGAGTTGGGGCGTTCATGACCTCCACTGGCAGGCTGTTCCACTGGTTTATCGCTCTAACCATCAGGAAATTCCTCCTTATCTCCAGGTTGAATCTCTCCTTGATCAGCTTCCAACCGTTGTTCCTTGTCCAGCCTCTGGTGCCCTGGAAAACAGCGTGACCCCCTTCTCTCTGTGGAAACCCCTCAAGTATCTGTATACTGCTATCATGCCCAGTTCCAGCAACCTCTCTTCGTATGGCTTGGTCTCTAGTCCTCTTATCATTTTAGTTGCTCTTTTCTGCACCCTTTCCAGATTCTCTATGTCTCTTTTGACGTGTGGTGACCAGATCTGAATGCAGTACTCCAGGGCATTATAGAGTAGTATTATTGCCTCTCTAGTCTTGAAGTGTATCCCTCTGTTCATGCAGAGGGATTGTGTTGGCTTTTTAAGCCGCTACTGCACATTGTTGGCTCATATTTAGTTTTATTTATTTTATTTATGACAAACTATTGGATTTTGGAAAAAGAGTTATTAATGTAATCAATAGTTATTCTCAAGTTGTTTCCCATACACACAGTCAAGAAATTTCCATCCTTTAGTTTAATCACTTTACTTTATTCTGCCTCCTGTCTACAAAGGTAGTAAGCTCCTTCTATCCACCAGAATCTAATCTGGTTCACAATTTTTTGATATGTAAGTACCTCTGAATATGGGTATAAGATTTTCTGTGCTTATTTTATCTGTTTCTCAATAGGTTTTAACTTCTAATTCACAAACAGACAACACAACACAAATATATATGGTCTGTTGAAATCCATTCTCCCAGACTCTAAAATTATCTTATTCCTTCTTTTTGCTTGTTTTGGTAACTGCAATTAAATAAAAAATTTAGATGTATATAAAACAAAAAATGTATTAATATACTAAGAGTATTTTAAATGGAAATGGAGACTTATCGAGTATTGCATTTCAGTTGATTAGCTGAAAGAGAATAGCATGGTATACATTTCAGTTTCACTATTCTGACTAGTTTCATGTCTCCACTTGCACTCTTTTAACAATGTGTTTTGTGTGTGTACACGCATGTTTGTGTAAGAGAAAGAGAGAGAGAATATATAATATAAAACATTCAACATTTGTCTGCTGTGTGCTGTCATTTAAAAACTTAACCAAAGAGCCTCTTTTTTTAAAAAAAATAAAAATCTAATGCTTATTAGAAATAAACCATAATTTGGCCAGTGTACCAGCAATCAAATCAACTTTTGCATTGCCAGCTATTTAAAGTGCCACATCTGTGGTGTTTTGGGAAGATGGGGGTGAGGGGGAATAATATAAATGCTTTTTATTTGGAGCAGAGTTTTATTTTTGCAATGAACACAAAGAAAAGCTGAGTAAAGAATATTGGCAGTTATCAATGCTGTAATACACAACAAAACATTTGCATTGCTGGAAGCATAAAAGCTATGCAAAAAAAGTATTTTTAAAAAATTGGATCCTTTTCTTTCAAACCCAATATAATGGTTGTTTAACCAAGCCTTTCATGATAGCTGAGTGTGATCAGAAATAGGGTTGCTTTGCTCAAGCTGGAGCAGAAGATATTAAGAAAACAAAGGACAACCGAGAAGGGGGCATTTTTTCAAAAGATCCAATCCTATAACTCCAATCCTAATAAGTGGCATGCCAAGTGAGCTGGAATCCTTCAGTAGGTACAGGTTTCAGTCAATTAACAGAACAAAGGAGTGTTAGGGTTCCAAGTAACACCACCAATGAAAGCTTAAGCTTAAGTTTTCTCAAAGTTCCATTTTATTTAAGGTGTCGTATTGGCACATCTGGGAAAACCCAAATCTGAAAGCTTATAGTTTTCCACACCCAAAAGGAAGTTCAAGTCCCTGCCCCAGCACCAACATGTTCATCACTTGGTCCAATCAATGCACCGTCCCAACTGGAGATGCCTCCCAGTCACCTTGATTTTGACTCTTGGAGAAAGGAATATTATTTTGACCACTCACACTATTCCCCCCTCCCAGTTTCCAGGATAGAAACATAGAAACATAGAAGATTGACAGCAGAAAAAGACCTCATGGTCCATCTAGTCTGCCCTTATATTATTTCCTGTATTTTATCTTAGGGTGGATATATGTTTATCCCAGGCAGGTTTAAATTCAGATACTGTGGATTTATCAACCACGTCTGCTGAAAGTTTGTTCCAAGCATCTACTACTGTTTCAGTAAAATAATATTTTCTCATGTTACTTCTAATCTTTCCCCCAACTATCCTCAGAATGTGCCCCCTTGTTCTTGTGTCCACTTTCCTATTAAAAACACTTCCCTCCTGAACCTTATTTAACCCTTTAACATATTTAAATGTTTCGATCATGTCCCCCCTTTCCCTTCTGTCCTCCAGACTATACAGATTGAGTTCATTAAGTCTTTCCTGATACGTTTTATGCTTAAGACCTTCCATCATTCTTGTAGCCCGTCTTTGGACCCGTTCAATTTTATCAATATCTTTTTGTAGTTGAGGTCTCCAGAACTGAACACAGTATTCTAAATGTGGTCTCACCAGTGCTCAATATAGCGGGATCACAATCTCCCTCTTCCTGCTTGTTATACCTCTAGCTATGCAGCCAAGCATCCTACTTGTTTTCCCTACCGCCTGACCACACTGTTCACCCAGGATGTAAAGTACCCTTTCCAAAGACAGTGATAAGTCAAACTGTCATAAAGCAAACAGTAATAAGTCAAAAACTGTACCATTATTTAATAGTTGCACCACCCTTAGTTAGTGATCTTTCTAGGACAGTAATGGCAAACCTTTTTTGATTTGTGTGACAAAAAGTTGTGTGTGGGTGTACTAGTGTGCATGCACATATCTACACCAATTCTCTCTCCCCAGGCATGCACACATCCCTATGCTGCCCCTGCGAATGGACATAACACCCCCATTCATGTACACAAGCCTCACTGAAGCCTGGGACAGTGAAAAAAATGGGCAAATGGAAGTTCAGAAAAACAGACTTCTGGCTTGCCCCTTGTGCTGTTTTTCGCACTCTGAGGCTTCAGGAAGCTTCTCTGAAGCCTCCATTTTTTTGAACTTCTGATTTGCCCGTTGGACCATTTTTTCGCATTTCGGGGCTTAGTGAAGCTTCCTTGAAACCTCTGTAAGGAAAAACGACCTTCCCCAATACTAAAAAGGTCCCACAGAGTGGGCCTTCTCCGGGTCCCGTCAACTAAACAATGTCGGTTGGTGGGGCCGAGGGGAAGAGCCTTCTCTGTGGCGGCCCCGACCCTCTGGAACCAACTCCCCCCAAAGATTAGAATATCCCCCACCCTCCTTGCCTTTTGTAAGCTCCTCAAAACCCACCTCTGCCATCAGGCATGGGGGAATTAAGATAATCTTTCCCCCTAGGCTTCTACAATTTATGCATGGTATGTTTGTATGTATGATTGGTTTTATAACAAGGTTTTTTAGCTGTTGTAGTATTGGATTTTTACATTCTGTTTTTTTTCACTGTTGTTAGCCGCCCCGAGTCCACGGAGAGGGGCGGCATACAAATCCAATAAATAAATAAATAAATAAAATAAAAATCAGCTGGCCAGCACACACATGCACACTGGAGCTGATATAGGGCAACACCTAATATGCCTTCCTATATGGTTCTACGTACCACCTGTGGCACGCATGCCATAAGTTCACTATCACTGTTTTAGGAGGTAATGGTAGTGATGGCAATGGCAGTAGACCTAACAGGAGTGGTACTTTGTTCAGAAGGGTCTAGCCAGATCTTTTGCAACTATACAACAAAGAGATTTAAAAAAAACCCTCAGATAACACCAGAAGTTAAAATTCTCAGCCAAACAGCAGGTGTATGCTGCCAGACATAAGTTGCTACTTAATAAACTTTGTGCCTTACTATGTTATCTCAAATCGATGTCATTGACATTACTGGATTATTGCAGATTATTATTACCAGTTTCCAGTCCTGTTTCAAGTTAGACTGATACAACACAAGGCTTGGTTAAACAACCATGTGAAATGAGAGGAAGTAAAAATAGTGACTAACTTGCTCATTGCGTGAGCTTTTCAACTTATCGTTTTATACAAACACAACCCAAACAAAGGGTGATTTGGTAGAAAAGAAATTTATCACTTTCTAATAAATTATTTCCTAACAAATTTTATTTGTTTGTTTGTTTGTTGGATTTGTATGCTGCCCCTCTTCATGGACTCAGGGCGGCTCACAACATTTCAACAATAAAACAGTGTACAAAATAAAATTGGATCCAATTAATTAAATAGCTAATCTAGAACATTATAAAAGTTAAATATCAAAACTCATTCACTCAAAGAGAAACCAAGCAAATGAAAAAGTGATGGAAATCGAATAGGGTACATAGAAGTTTTTAGTGTCCGTGTAAGGAATGATAGCTGTGTTTATGGCTTTAAAAAGTAATCTTCTTACCCAGTCACACTTGTACAATTTCTGATATTATTAAAGTTTGAATTTCTTGAGGACTCCCAGTGTGAAATCTGACAGGGTAGACAGGATCTACCCCCAAGCTTTTCCACGATGGTGGGAAGTACTACAGTTCTATAGAAACAACAGCAGTTGTTGCCTACATTTTTTAGAATAATAAGACATACAAAATAGATGCAAATCCTTGCCTTCTGAAGTGGTCAGAAGAGGGAAAGGAAAATACATACTAATGATGCAGATTATTGTTTATTTCTGTTGCCACAGTTTATGTGGGGTAAAGAAGAAAGAACAGTAGAAAATTCTGCCTCGGATACTAAATTGTTTTGACTTGTTTATGCCTGTTTATCCATTCCACTTTAACTCCAGATGTCCCTTTTAAATTCAGTTAGAAAAATTGTTTAGTTTGGCCCTTGTTGCAACTTGAAATTCAAGTTTCCCAGAACATCATTTGACCATTCCTATCCATGAATCAAGTATGATCAAGCCTGTGCCCATTGCTTCATTTTTGGATGGTTAAGGCAATACTTATGAAGAAAAAAAAAGCTGCTGGGAAAGATGATGCAAGCTCCAATTGCTTGCCATGCTACATTTACTCTTAACAAAAGCCCCTTTTCATTGATCACAGAGGCCTGTTGATTCTGCTGTTGGCCATGAACATGCCTACACAGGAACATTTTGCACTTAAAAGTAATGCCATTTTGTAGAAAAGCTCACTGGCTTCTGAGATTTCATCACACACCACCCATGTTCTCCATGCGTTAGGACTAGGACTTTGGCTTTCTTTTGTGTTCCTCGGTTCTAAGTTTGACTCTCAGGGAATGCAGATTCTTCTTGGTTCCTTGTTATGAGCCACAGTGGCGCCAGTGGTTAAAGTGCAGTACTGCAGGCTACTTCTGCTGATTGCCAGCTGCCTGCAATTTGGTACTTCAAATCTCACTAGGTTCAAGGTTGGCTCAGCCTTCCATCCTTCTGAGGTGGGTAAAATGAGGACCCAAATTGTCGGGGCAATATGCTGCCTTTGTAAACCGCTTAGAGAGACTGTAAAGTGGGATTGATTGATTGATTGATTGATTGATTGATTGATTGATTCATTCATTCATTCATTCATTCATTCATTCATTCATTCATTCATTGGACTTACATGCCACCCTTCTCTGAAGACTCAGGGCAGCTCACAACATATATAAAACAATACAAAATAATTCTAAGACCAATTATAAAATTGATCTAAAGTCTAAGCGCTATTGCTATGTGTAGTGAATGTTCCCTGTCAGCCTTTGGAAATATCAAATTCAGAGGAGGACGAAGACATAGAAGTTGTCAATTACCCTGATTTAAGAGAAGTGGAAGAGGATAGTGGTGTGAGAACTTAATAGAAAATCCATCGGACGATAGTATGCATAGTAGTACTTTTTCAGATAATGGGGGTGTAGAGGATAGTCCTTGGTTAAATGCCAAATTTAGGAGGTCACAGAAAAGAAGGGACGAACTTGGGGGGAAGAGGTTTTGAATATGCTATTCAGAGTGTGTAAATTAATTAATTACCTCACATCCGGAATTGATTAGAAATGATGGATGCTTTTCTGCAAAGTGAAATAGACAAGATGTATTTATTTATTTATTTATTTATTTATTTATCAGATTTGTATGCCGCCCCTCTCCGCAGACTCGGGGCGGCTCACAGCAATAAACAAATCTAATATTTAAGTTAATTTAAAAACCCCAATTTAGAAACCAATCATACATACTAGCATACCATGCATACATTTTATAAGCCTAGGCGGAGGGAAAGTGTCAATTCCACCATGCCTGACGACAGAGGTGGGTTTTAAGGAGTTTACGAAAGGCTAGGAGGGTGGGGGCAACTCTGATATCTGGGGGGAGTTGGTTCCAAAGGGTCGGGGACGCCACAGAGAAGGCTCTTCCCCTGGGTCCCACCAAACGACATTGTTTAGTTGACGGGACCTGGAGAAGGCCAACTCTGTGGGACCTAACTGGTCGCTGGGATTCGTGCGGCAGAAGGCGGTCCCGGAGATATTCTGGTCCGGTGCCATGAAGGGCATTATAGGTCATAACCAACACTGGATGGATGCTTTCGCCATTTTTCCAGAGAAGTGAGTCTTTATATTGCATGATAAAACTGTTTTTAAGTAGCGTGAACCTGACCCAGAGATAAGGAGATGTTTGAAGTTGACAGTCTGTTCATTTAGAAAGAATTTATGACTCTGTGAGTTTGGAATGCATTTTGCATGCCGGAGATGTATACTGACAAATTCCCATGTGGAAGCAAGTAAATAAATAAATGTTATTTTGAAAATACAAGCCTGTAAAGATTGTATTCTTGGAGCAGCCAGTCAGACCAGAACACTAAGGGGCTGGGAGACCAATAATGGCAAGGGGTGATGCTACAACATCTACTACTGAGAGATCTGTACTGGGGTCAAATGTCCTGACACAAGTATGTAAGTGTGTGATCATGTCATTCAACATATACTGTCAGTTTGGTGACATGGACATCTCTGTTGAGCCCGCTGCCCTTGAGACACTACAACAAAACCTTTTGAACAGTTTAAACACTTCATTTCGTAACAAAGGCCTTGCAGGATTTGAAAATGTATTTCCAAGTGCTTATATTTACTCAACATGATTAGCTTAGTTATTGAATTATTTAATTTTCTGTATAATACATTGCATCATAAACATAAACTCATGAAGTGATCTGAGTTTGCACAATATGATATGTTGCACATAATTTTACCAATATTTTTTCCTGTTTAGTTGTGTGCAGTAAGAATATAAAATAAGAGAGTTGGAAGGACCTTTGAGGTTTTTTAGTCCAATCTCAGGCAGGAAACCCTACACTGCTTCAGAAACAAATGGCTATCCAATCTCTTCTTAAAAATTTCCAGTGTGGGAGTATTGACAACATCTGGAGGCAGGTTGTTCCACTGATTAACCATTCTGTCAGGAAATTTCTCCTCAGTTCTAGGTTGGTTTTCTCCTTGATTAGTTTCCATCCATCACTTCTTGTCCTGCTTCTCAGTTGCTTTGAAGAAAATTGGAATACCTGCTTCAACAATTCTTGGCAACTGCCTGAACAAATCCCTGCAATTTTCTTGGCAAGATTTTTTTTTTAAGAAATAGTTTGCCATTGCCTTGTTCTTTCTAGGGCTGAGATGGTATGATTGGCCCAAAGTCATTCCTAAATGACTTTAGGAGTGACCATCCCTCTAGGGCAGTGTTTCCCAACCTTGACAACTTGAAGATATTTGGACTTCAACTCCCAGAATTCCCCAGCCAGCATTCGCTGGGGAATTCTGGGAGTTGAAGTCCAGATATCTTCAAGTTGCCAAGGTTGGGAAACACTGCTCTAGGGTAGAACGCATGGGCTCCCTGTTTCTAGTCTGATCCCATAACCACTTACTATAACGAAGTAATTGTTTAACCAATTTATTTTATTTCTTTGTTTACCAAATGCATATGGCTACTCACCCACTGTAATCCTGAACAGTTTACAAAAACATAATAAAAATGATGTTTAAAATGTTTTTTTTTAATAAAAAGGGGAAATGTTGTTTTATAATGTACCCCACTAATTGAATTATTTTTTTCTATTTAAAAAGTCTATTCTAATTTTGGTTTATTTTTAATTTCTTCTTCATATTTTCTAATCTTTAATCTTGGTTCTCCTCTCTATCCAATTATATAATTTGCTCCAGGTTTCGTAATAATCTGTGTCTAATTTGTCCTTTAACTCTAACATCAATCTGTCTATTTCTGCACACATAAAATTTCTTCTTTTGTAGGAACATTTTATTTTTTCCATTTCAGGGTGTACGCTATCCTTGCTGCAATTATGATAGGTATCATTAGATATATCTTCTTTTTCTCATATTTCTCAATAAATAAAAAGGGAGAATATTGTTTTATAATACACCCTACTTACTGAATTATTGACACAGACATTTGAGACAGATATTTTTTCAATTTGCCAGTTGCTTTATTTTTATGATGCTTTATTTGTTAAAACCATTTGCTGGTTTTCTTTTTGGTTCTAAGCATATTTTCCTTGGTTGCCTTGAGCATTTTGATGTCAAAGCAGGTTAAGACTGATGTAATCAAACAAATAAACAGCCACTAATAAAGACTGCAATTCACGATTCTATTTAAAAATCAGTGGCAAAGTTCTTCATGCTTAAAATGATTCTGGATTATAACCAATATAAGCAACCTTTCTTTCCATGGATAACCTATAATTATTTTCTTTTTCTGGAAGCAAAAGATGATGAGAATGCAAGTATTTACAATGCAAACTGGGTGGAAATGAGGATGGAAAGAAAACGTGGAGTTCATTTCTGTGGCATTTCCCCATGCAAATAGATTCTCTTGGTATTGTAGAAAACATCAAGGCAACACGTTGGAGTTTAGTGGTTTGCAAAATGTAGGCATTAACATAACACCATTTTTTAAAAAATTAATTAGCAAGGTGGAAACAATATAAAAGCACATCATTTATAAGATGGCAGCCTTATTCATTCTGGGCTTGAAACAATTTTCTGCTTACATGTTTTTTTTATTTTCATCAGAAAACTGTTCTAGCACAGAAATTCCCTAGAAATCTGTCTGAATTTCATGTGAATAAGTCACACGTGATGGATGGGGACTGTAATAAAATATTACAGCATGGGGTTGTTCTGCCAGGCTCTCTGATAGGGTACAAATTTCAGACACACACACGTTTGAAAATTCAAAACAATGTTCTGTATCACAAAAGTCAAAATAAACTAAGCACTCTTTTTGTATTGCAAAGAGCACTCTTCCCAAAACAACCGGGTAGTCTGTACAATTTCCCTTAAGCAGTCATTAAGTACTTATCCAGCAGCTGTGAAGAAACTTCACACCCCTTCTTCTTCCAACGAAGTGAGACACACACACACACACACACACACATGTTGCTCTGCTTTGGTTTCAAAGGCGTGAAAAAGCAACAAAGTCCAGCCCACAAGATTCCTGACAAACTGCAAACAGATATTCTTCCACCATGGCCAAACCCACATGCTGCGATTTATAGCAGCAGCCCTAATTACTGGAGCCCCACCCAAACACAGGTGGCCTCCCTTATTTCCTGTAATATGTTCTTACTTGGTCTCTTCTACGCATAATTCTGCGCTTGCGTGGGTCCAAAATGTCATCATCTGAAGGAATAGAAGATAAGCAAGATTGACTGCCTTGGCTGTGTGCCAAGCCCTCCTCTGCCGAGTCACTCCCACCTTCTTCTTCGTCTGAGGAAACTAAACTCTGAACTGATTCTGTCAGCAATAACACAGGCCTGTGACATGTTGAAGTTTCCCCTGCATCCACCTCCCATTCCCTGGTTCAGGAGCTGGGCCAGAGCCAACCACAACAGATGTATTCCTTTATAATTTTACTGCCAGTTGGCCATGCCATGGGTGGGTTCCTCCCAGTTTGGACCACATCACCCAAACCATTAGCGACTTGCTGGTGACTTTGATGTTGACATCATGGATTCAGTTTGGTTGGTGCCGGTCCATGGACACTGCCATCTTTTTTGGGAAAAATGTTGGTGAATTTTTCCATGTTTGGATGGCTTCTCTTCTTCCACTGCTTGAAAAAAAAACTTCCACCTGCCCCTGGGTTAACACTGACCTTTATTTCTTCACCCAAAGCACAGCTGATCAGCTCTTCAGCTGTGTTTTGGGCTGACTCTTGCTACTGAGCATGTGCAGAAGCGAAATTGCATGAGGGGATAGGAGATGTAGCAGAGCAATAGGACAGGGGACGGAAGGCACTCTAGTGCACTTGTACCCGCCCCTTACTGACCTCTTAGGAGTCTGGATAGGTCAACCATAGATAATCTGAGGGTAAAGTGTTGGGAGTTTGGGGATGACACTATGGAGTCCGGTAATGAGTTCCACGCTTCGACAACTCGGTAACTGAAGGCATATGTTTTACAGTCAAGTTTGGAGCTGTTAATATTAAGTTTAAATCTGTTGTGTGCTCTTGTGTTGTTGTGGTTGAAGCTGAAGTAGTAGCCAACAGGCAGCACGTTGCAGCATATGATCTTGTGGGCAATACTTAGATATCCCTGGGCCATACCCTCCTCTATAAAATGTCGTTCAGTTCTTCCTTGACGTTCTAATTGTGTGTCCAACTTGTCATTTTTTCCAAACCTTATTGGGTGGAAACACATATTTTGGCTGGGGAAGAGAAACGTAGCAACCACTGTTGAATCTCTGTTGGTCCGAGTTGAAAGAATTATTTATAGATTAAAGGCAGAAGTCAGTGAATATTTAATTGGAGTTTTCTTCCAGAAAGCGTTGGGTGGATCTTGCTAGAGCTTAGCTGGCATAATTATGAAGTGTGCAAATGAAGTTCAGTAATGTGTTCTATTAATCCTCTCCTTGAATGTCCCAGTGTTTGGGATGACACACACTAAGCTTGCTCATGTGACCGACATATAATACTGCCAGCTGAACTGACCTAGCACTGTGACTGAAATTCTGATTTGCAATTCTTGACTTCAGAACTCAACCAAGCCTGGAGGTAGGCAACTCAGCTTCAGCATCTCCTTCTGTCATGTGGGGGCAAGTAGAGTAGAGTAGAGTAGAGTAGAGTAGAGTAGAGTAGAGTAGAGTAGAGTAGAGTAGAGTAGAGTAGAGTAGAATAGAATAGAATAGAATAGAATAGAATTCTTTATTGGCCAAGTGTAATTGGACACACGAGGGATTTGTCTTTGGTGCATATGCTCCAAAGCTCTCAGTGAACATAAAAGAAAAGATACATTTGTCAAGAATCATAAGGTACAACACTTAATGATTGTCATAGGGTACAAATAAACAATCAGGAAGCAATATTAATATGAATACAAGCAACAAGTTACAGTCATAAAGTCATAAGTGGGAGGAGATGGGTGATAGGAACGATTCATAGAAGATTGAGAAGATTAATAGTAATAGTAATGCAGGCTTAGTGAATAGTTTGACAGTGGTGAGGGAATTATTTGTTTAGGAGAGTGATGGTGTTCGGGGGAAAACTGTTCTTGTGACTAGTTGTTCTTGGTGTGCAATGCTCTATACTGTAGAGTACTTTTTACTTATGTTATGTTTATACAAACTACTACTATCCTACACTTGTTTGACAAATAAATAAATAAATAAACAAACAAACAAAAACAAACAAACAAATAAATAGATATAAAATAACTGGGGGCGCAAGATTCAATTAATAACCGTATTACTAATTGAACAATTGCAGAGATTCACTTAACTATTTATTTATTTATTTATTTATTTATTTATTTATTTATTTATTTATTTATTTATTTATTTATTTATTTGATTGATTTATTTGATTTATATGCTGCCCCTCTCCGAAGACTCATGTTTGTGGCAAAAAAGTAAACAAACAAACAAACAAACAAACAAATAAATAAAGTTATAGAATGAATAATTTAATTTAATTGAATTTATTAGACTTCTATGCCACCCAATCCCGTAGGACTGGGGATGGCCTATATTTATTTATTTATTTATTTATTTATTTATTTATTTATTTATTTATTTATTTATTTATTTATTTATTTATTTATTTATGAATAGAGATAGAGAGATAGAGAGAGAGAGAAAGGTAAGAATAAATAAATAAATAAAGTTATAGAATGAGCACATGCTTCAAAGTGACAAGACCATTTATTTGGGGCAATGAGGTTGGAGGAGAGAGGGCCAATCAACATTTCCTGAAACTGGATGGGAGATACTGGACAAACCTGACCATTAAGTTTATCTTAATTGCTGCATCGGTTAAAGCTATTAAGGTGTGATCATGGGAAGAAGAAAGGGAGAGAGATATATCTGTTGAATTACTGTATGTGCACTTCTTTCCTTCTCTCTTTGTTTCTGTTAAGAACCATATTACGGGTGAAATGGATCTTAATGGTCAGCTTGCTAGTCTAACCTTTGCTCATTGTAGAAATTGGGAAAATGAGAGAATCTCTGAAAAAATGACTACCCAGCATCTGTTTAATAAATTACTCCAGGAAAAGAGAACAGAACATCTGAAATAATTGATCTGACTGCTAAATAACTATGGGAACTTCTTGTGATGTTTAGTTTCCATAGTGCAGTGATTTTCAACCTTTTTTGAGCTGTCTCCAGAAGTTGTGAATGCTGCAACATTGGAAGTTTTAAAGAAGATGTTGGATAACCATTTGTCTCAGATGGTGTTGGGTTTTACTGCCTAGGCAATGGGTTGGACTAGAAGATATCCAAGGTCCCTTCCAACTCTGCTATTCTATTCTAAAACATGTTTTATTCTTCTTCATAGTAAAAAAGGTTCAGCTGCAACATTATTAGTAGCCTGACACATCAGGAGGGCAATAATCCAGATGACCACTGCAGGTTCTTTGTTGTATTATTTCCAGGGACACAGAGAACTTTCTTTTTTAAAGTGGAAAGTCTGCTGTAGAATTTTCCAAGTGTTGTTTAAATGTAAAATAAACTCATGGTTTATTTTTGTGCCTTGGGTTTTTTAAATGGAAGCTACTTTCCGGAACCACTCTGGATAAAAAATCCAACCAAACAAATCAATAGATTTTTTTTTTTTAAAGTGCTTTGTGGCATGAGAGAGAGGCCTCATTCTGGATTTTGATTTTAGTCATGTAAGTGCTGTGGAGCCTTTCAGTCGCTCAGCAGTAAAAATTCGGGGTGAGGTTTCAACGTTGCTTAATGGATGCTGTGTTAGAGTTGGGGTGCTCAAAAATGACCCCTCTAAAAATCTAATTTCTGCCTTGCTAAAAAGTCCTTGCCAGATGCTGATGACTGTTAAACAATTGGTGATTATTCCTATGCTTCATTCCCTTTCTTATCTTGTTGGAAAGCCATTAGGCCAAAGTTGGCACCTTTCCTGGACTCTAATCTGCTCATTTTGCTGCTGAGGGGGAAAAAAATACTCCCTGAACATTTTAAAAACTGCTTCCTGCTTAATGCTGTGTTTCCAAATAAAGAGTGTGATTTAAGGCTGAAAATAGTGGGTTTTAGCTGTTGGTTTCTATTGTGGTTGGCTCTGGTCCAGCTCCTGCCCCAAGGAATGTGGAGGTGGAGGTGGGGGAAACATCCACATGCCACAGGCCTGTTTTGCTCCTGGTAGAATCTCCCGACGAAGGCTCCTCTGATGAAGGAAGCGTGAGTAGCAGGGAAGAGGGGAGTTTGGCAGACAGCCCAGGAGGAGATCAATCATCCTTATCATCCCTGGATTCTGAACAAGAAGGTATGACAGACCCACGCATGCATAGAGTGATGCATAGGAGAGACCAACTGAAGGATTATTACAGGAGATAAGTGAGGCCACCTGTGGTTGAGTGGGGCTGCTGTAATTAGAGCTACAGATAAAAACAGCAGTGCGCTGATTTAGCCTCGTGGAAGTTTATCTGATTCATCGTTTCATCAAGATCGTGGTTTTGCTGTTTCCCTGTTCAAGACTGTGTGTGGCTTTTCTAGACTTTGGAATTGGATTCAATTTCCCAACTACTGGGTGAGAAATTGGATTGCATTGAACCTGTGCCTTGTGTGTACCAGAAAATCCCTTTGACATTTAAAAAGGGAGTTTTTCCTGCTTTTCTGTTGATAAAGACTTTTGGTTTTCCTTCTATCATGTGGTGTGTGTCTTTTTGGACTAATTACCCTTTAATTACGGCCGGTTGGGACAAGCTGGAAGAACAGTTTCCCTCTGAAAGCTCGGGAATAGAACAGTTACACGTTGTAGCCTCTGTTCTGCAAGATCTGGCTCAGTCCTTGGATAAACTAGTGCTTCTCAATTATTTTCTGTTAGCCATCCCTCCCCCCAGGAAGAAGTAAATATTTTGTGCGCCCCAAAATCTCTGTCGTGACGGTAGGGTGCAATTTGGAGATGGTAGGTTGGTTGGGGCCGGCCATAAGACGTGCGTGCTGCCTGACACTTGTACCAGTACCTCCGTTGCATTCCTCAGTGTTGTGTCCAGGGTAGACCGTTCTAATAGAAAATGTTTCCCGAGTTCAAGAAGTTTGATTGAACTTGCGAGACATTTTCTTTTAGAATAGGCTGCCCTGGACACAGCACCAAGGAACACGACGGTAATACCAGTATAAGTGTCAGGTAGGATGTGAATCCTACTCCATGCGGCAAAAAAAAGCATGTTCCTGGCATCACTCTGTGCTGGCATCACTCTATGCCCCGCCAGAGGTGTGTGCCCCAGTGTTTGAGAAGCACTGGGATAAACTAACTTATTCTTAAGCTAGAACTCTTTTAATTTTTTTCTTGAAGTGTAAAGCCTAAAAATACTATTGTGGAATCAGTATTGTTTATTTGTTTATTTATTTATCACAACAATAAGAGCCGGGGTGGCGCAGCAGGTAGAGTGCTGTACTGCAGGCCACTGAAGCTGACTGTAGATCTGAAGGTCAGCGGTTCAAATCTCATCACCGGCTCAAGGTTGACTCAGTCTTCCATCCTTCCGAGGTGGGTAAAATGAGGACCCAGATTGTGGGGGCAATATGCTGGCTCTGTTAAGAAGTGCTATTGCTAACATGTTGTAAGCCGCCCTGAGTCTAAGGAGAAGGGCGGCATAAAAATTGAATGAATGAATGAATTAATTAATTAATTAATGAATTAATGAATAAATAAATAAATAAATGTTTGTTTATTTGTTTGTTTGTTTGTTTGTTTGTTTGTTTATTTATTTATTTATTTACGGATTAATTTCTAAAACCCTAACTAAAACTTAAAACTGTTCACCAGCACACCTACTAGTTATTAATACCAATTCATACACATGGACAAGCTAGTGGCTAATTTAGGGCACCCAGGCCTGCCGGCATAGCCAGATCTTCGTGGCCTTACGAAAGAGCCAACAGGATGGGGGCCATATGGACCTCGGGGTGGAGTTGATTCCATAATGCCGGGGCAGCAACAGAGAAGGCCCTCCCCGGTGGTCCCGCCAGCCTGCATTGTTTAGCTGATGGGACCTGGAGGAGGCCAACTCTGTGTACTCCAATTGGTCTCTGGGAGGTATGTGGCAGGAGACGGTCCTGTAAATAATTTGGCCCTGAGCCATATAGGTGCCCTTTATAGGCGATAACCAACACCTCAGTTCTGGAGACCTCACCTACAAAAAGATATTGACAAAATTGAACGGGTCCAAAGACAGGCTACAAGAATGGTGGAAGGTCTTAAGCATAAAATGTATCAGGAAAGACTTCATGAACTCAATCTGTATAGTCTGGAGGACAGAAGGAAAAGGGGGGGGGGCATGATCGAAACATTTAAATATGTTAAAAGGTTAAGTAAGGTCCAGGAGGGAAGTGTTTTTAATAGGAAAGTGAACACAAGAACAAGGGGACACAATCTGAAGTTAGTTGGGGGAAAGATCAAAAGCAACGTGAGAAAATATTATTTTACTTAAAGAGTTGTAGATCCTTGGAACAAACTTCCAGCAGACGTGGTTGGTAAATCCACAGTAACTGAATTTAAACATGCCTGGGATAAACATATATCCATTGTAAGATAAAATACAGGAAATAGTATAAGGGCAGACTAGATGGATCATGAAGTCTTTTTCTGCCATCAGTCTTCTATGTTTCTATGTTTGAATTGTGCCCAGAGGCTAATAGGGAGCCAGTGCAGCTCGTGGAGTATAGGTGTTATGTTGGTGTACTGAGGTATACCCATGATAACTCACACGGTTGCATTCTGGACCATTTGGAGTTTCCAAACACTTTTCAGTGGTAGCCCCATTATTGCATGTTGCAATAATCAAGATGGGAGGTGATGAGGGCCTGAGCGACTGTGCCTAGACCTCCAGGGCCAAATAGGGTCACAACTGGTACACCAGGTGAACCTGGGCAAAGGTCAGGATTGGCCTGCTGCTGCTGTTATTGCCGCTGAAGCATGTTGTGGCCTCATCATTGAAAAAAAAACAGTGGCACACTTCTTTTTTTAATGCAGTAAAACAACAATAACAAAAGGTTTGAACTCTATATAAAGGTGAGAAGCTTCAGCTTCAACCACAACAATACAGAAGCATACAACAGATACAAACATAAAGTGAACTGCCCCAAACTCGACTGTAGAAAATATGACTTTATCAAGAGAGTGGTTAATGCTTGGAACTCACTACCTGACTCTGTGGTTTCATCACCAAACCCCCAAAATTTTATCCCTTAGACTGTCCACTGTTGACCTCTTCCAATTCCTAAAGGATCAGTAAGGGGCATGCATAAGTGCACCAGAGTGCCTTCAGTCCCCTGTCCTAATGTTTCCCTCTTATCGGTACATATTACAAATACGTACTTGACAAATAAAGTAAATAAATAAAATACCGTAAATAAAGTCTCAGAGAAGAGATTTCTTTCCTTCTACTGCTGGAAGCTCATCTCCCTGAGGGATGAACGTTGCATCAAATGGATATTACCACCAAGGAAGAAAGAAGAAAGGTTTGTTTCATCTCTCCATGAATGTAATCCCTACAATGGATGGTAGGCACACAAGATGTTCTGTTTGGAGTGAGCACAAATAGGCCCCTTGCAACTAGGCAATCCCAGGAAGACAAAGTCTTGGATTCCTCCCAGTGACCCTGCTGAAAATCTCTGCTTCTCCATTACTAATGAATGCAGAGAAACAATGTTCTGCAGCAAAGACTGCTGCTAGAATCATTTTATTTATTATTTTATTTTATTTTATTTTATTTTATTTTATTTTATTTTATTTTATTTTATTTTATTTTATTTTATTTTATTTTATTTTATTTTATTTTATTTTATTTTATTTTATTTTATTTTATTTTATTTTATTTTATTTTATTTTATTTTATTTTATTTTATTTTATTTTATTTTATTTTATTTTATTTTATTTTATTTTATTTTATTTTATTTTATTTTATTTTATTTTATTTTATTTTATTTTATTTTATTTTATTTTATTTTATTTTTATTTTATTTTTTTATTTCATTTTATTTTATTTTATTATTTTATTTTATTTTATTTTATTTTATTTTATTTTATTTTATTTTATTTTATTTTATTTTATTTTATTTTATTTTATTTTATTTTATTTTATTTTATTTTATTTTATTTTATTTTATTTTATTTTATTTTATTTTATTTTATCAAACTTATTAGCCAGCCATCTCTCAGTTCATGTGACTGTGAGCAGCTATGTCTTGACTTTTCAGATGATGCTCCAAAGATGTGTAGGAGTTGTGGAGTTCTGTGTGTGGAAGAGAGGGATCACCCAGGGCAGTGCTTCTCAAATAGTGGGGTGCCCTCCTGGGGTGCATGGAGTGATGCCAGGGGGGCATGTGTGACCCTGGGGAACATGTGTGGTCTGTCTTGAGCAATTACCCAAAACAGGAAGTGTTTTCCCAGTTGCACGCTGTTCCGAGCCCAGGGGAGAAGGCAGGCAGGCAGGCGAGGCTGTTTTCAGCGGGTGCCGTGGTAGCCATGAATAGTGTGGCGAACCTGCTGCTGGACGAAGGAGGAGCATCCTCTGCAGCTGGGCAAAAGCTTGGAACGACATCTTAAAGCTTCCTCCACACCATTCAATCTGAGTATTGTATTGGCAGTTCTGTGTTAGCAAAAACTTCAGAAGAAAAGGATTTAGGGGTAGTGATTTCTGACAGTCTCAAAATGGGTGAACAGTGCAGTCAGGTGGTAGGGAAAGCAAGTAGGATGCTTGGCTGCATAGCTAGAGGTATAACAAGCAGGAAGAGGGAGATTGTGATGCCGCTATATAGAGCGCTGGTGAGACCACATTTGGAGTACTGTGTTCAGTTCTGGAGACCTCACCTACAAAAAGATATTGACAAAATTGAACGGGTCCAAAGACGGGCTATAAGAATGGTGGAAGGTCTTAAGCATAAAACGTATCAGGAAAGACTTAATGAACTCAATCTGTATAGTCTGGAGGACAGAAGGAAAAGGGGGGACATGATCGAAACATTTAAATATGTTAAAGGGTTAAATAAGGTTCAGGAGGGAAGTGTTTTTAATAGGAAAGTGAACACAAGAATAAGGGGACACAATCTGAAGTTAGTTGGGGGAAAGATAAAAAGCAACATGAGAAAATATTATTTTACTGAAAGAGTAGTAGATCCTTGGAACAAACTTCCAGCAGACGTGGTTGGTAAATCCACAGTAACTGAATTTAAACATGCCTGGGATAAACATAGATCCATCCTAAGATAAAATACAAAAATAGTATAAGGGCAGACTAGATGGATCATGAGGTCTTTTTCTGCTGTCAGTCTTCTATGTTTCTATGTTTCTATTCACTGTGAGTGCTCAGCAGAGACAGAACTTATGGGCTGGTGACCCCCAAACATCAGCTTGATTAAGCAGGCCTGGCCCAATGTCAAAACACTAAAATTCCATGGGGGCCATATCAGAGAGTTGGGGGGACACTAAATGTTAACTTATTCATGGGGTAGGGGTAACAGAAAATAATTTTGTTTTTTTATTTTGGTTTTTTTCAGATTTTTAACTGATTAATTGGATTCAAAATATTGTATATTGTTTATTATATGTTGTGAGCCGCCCCTTTCCAAGAACTCGGACACAATCACAACATATAATAAACAATATACAATATTTTAGAAATCCAATAAATAAATAAATTGAGAAACACTGGCCCAGGAGGGATCACTTACACCAAGACAACTAGACACAAGAACAGTTTTTCCCAAACGCCATCACTTTACTAAACAAATAATCCCCTCAACACTGTCAAACGTTTTACTAAATCTGCACTTCTATTTCTACTAGTTTTTTTCTCATCATTCCTATCACCCTTTCCCTCCCACTTAAGACTGTATGACTGTAACTTGTTGCTTGTATCCTAAGATTTTTATTAATATTGATTGTTTCTTCATTGCTTATTTGACCCCATGACAATCATTAAGTGTTGTACCACATGATTGTGGACAAATGTATCTTTTTCTTTTATGTATGTTGAGAGCATCTGCGCCAAGACAAATTCCTTGTGTGTCCAATCGCACTTGGCCAATAAAGAATTCTATTCTATTCTTTCCTAATATGCGAGAAGCAGGTATTTCATGGCTGGTTCTAAGATAGGAAATAAGAGAAGGGAGAGGCTTAATTTGCAAAATAATGAGAAAAGCATTCTTGTTATTTCCTTTAGCTCCCATGTGGCCAGTGCTGTATGGTGGATTTCCTGCTGTGAAGCAAACAGACTGGAAGTGGCCAGAAGTTAGTTCCACAATATTCCATACTAACTTTGCAATGGTCATTTTTGATAATCTGATTGTGAAAAGGATTTGGCTCTGGTATTCCTAATCACACTTGGCCAATAAAGAATTCTATTCTATTCTATTCTATTCTATTCTATTCTAATGTAGAAGTTCCACGTCCAAAACTTTTTGTGTTTTTCCCTTTAAGAAGAAATAAAGAAGGCCACTGTATACCCAGAAAGTATTGCAAGCAGGCATAGCAGAGTTGTTGACAGAAGGTTGTGATGAGTTCTCCCACTGAGAGCAGGGGGTGGGGGTGAGGGCGTCTGTCTGGAAGGGAAGGAAAACCTGGCCAGGGTTTGTGCAGGAAATGAAGTTCCCATTCAATACTAATTAGAAAGAGATTTTAAGAGGATCACGCAGGACAGAGCAGATGTACTGCATAAGCTGCAGCTACCTCAAATGACCTCCCAGAGCCAACACGGCCTTCATAAAATGCCAGCAGCGGATGATCTACTCTTAAGAGCACGTGGAAGATTGATCTCCATTCAGTTCACAATTGCATCATCATGGAAACATAGAAAACTGATGGCACAAAAAGACCTCGTGGGCCATCAAAACAATCTTAGTGAATTATTTGTGAACAAATGATGGAAGGGCCATTCCAGGGCATCCCTAAAAATGTATTGGAATCATTAAAACATCCACTGTTCTATTTACAGGAGGAGAATTTCTAAGGTAATTTCATCACATTGAACAATCTTTACTTTGGCATGTGTGTACAACAACTTTGCATACTACTACTACTACTATTACTACTACTACTACTACTACTGTTGTTGTTGTTATTATTATTATTACTATTATTATTATTATTATTTAAATTTATATACCACCCCTCTCCAAAGATTCGGGGCAGTTTACAACATACAAAAACAGTATGCATCGAGATATAATTAATTAAAATTAAAAATTAAGAATTACATTTAAAGAACTAAAAAGCCTATTAACATACATACATATATCCATTCAAACAAGCTCACTATACATTCATTGGCAAGTGGGTAGAATCTAATGACCCCAAGCTTGGTGGCATAAATGAGTCTTTAGACTCTTGTGGAAGGCGGGGAGGGTGGGGGCAACATGAATCATGGAGATGGGGAGTTGATTCCAGAGGGCCGGGGCTCCCACAGAGAAGGCTCTTCCCCTAGGTCCTGCTAAGTGACATTGTCTAGTTGACGGAACTTTAGAAGGCCTACTCTGTGGGGCCTAACCGGTACAATTTTAGGGCTGCCAGTTTGGAACTGCAAAGTTCTGGATGACTAGTCCAGGGGTAGGCAAAGTTGGACTTTGACATGTGGACTTCAACTCCCATAATTCCTGAGCTAGCATGATCGATTCAGGAATTCTGGGAGTTGAAGTCCACAAGTCATAGAAGAGCCAACTTTGCCTACCCCTGGACTAGGAGATCACAGCAATGAGACACTGAGAATCTAACCCTTTCTGCCTTCTAATGATTGTCCGATTTTGTTTTGATTTTTAGATCCTAACTTCAGAGAACACTGATGTCCTTGTTTTCTACTCATTAAATATTGAGCAAACTGTTATTACTAATTTCTTGGGGGTGGGGGAGAGAACTTTCAGGTTCTACAATATCATCCATCAACTCCTCATACAGGGGCTGGGCAGACATCAGTTGAGAATTCTGTTGCTTTGGGCTTACCAAATGTTAACATTAAAAGACTTATCCTGTTTCCCTTTGGAGGTGAATAACATAGTCAGAGTTTCCAATATTTGGTTATCCATAAGGCTTCTCTGTAACTGTAATCCCACTATTACATTTGAAAATAATCTTAGCAAAGAAGGTGCATAAATTCAGAAATCCAACACTGAGTCAATCTTTTTATTTTCAAATTAGTTTGAAAGTTCCATTACAGTTGTCTCACATTGGTTTTATAACATTAATCAGTGGAACAGCTTGTCTCCAGAAGTTGTGAAACATAGAAACATAGAAGACTGACGGCAGAAAAAGACCTCATGGTCCATCTAGTCTGCCCTTATACTATTTCCTGTATTTTATCTTACAATGGATATATGTTTATCCCAGGCATGTTTAAATTCGGTTACTGTGGATTTACCAACCACGTCTGCTGGAAGTTTGTTTCAAGGATCTACTACTCTTTCAGTGAAATAATATTTTCTCACATTGCTTTTGATCTTTCCCCCAACTAACTTCAGATTGTGTCCCCTTGTTCTTGTGTTCACTTTCCTATTAAAAACACTTCCCTCCTGGACCTTATTTAACCCTTTAACATATTTAAATGTTTCAATCATGTCCCCCCTTTTCCTTCTGTCCTCCAGACTATACAGATTGAGTTCATTAAGTCTTTCCTGATACGTTTTATGCTTAAGACCTTCCACCATTCTTGTAGCCTGTCTTTGAACCCGTTCAATTTTGTCAATATCTTTTTGTAGGTGAGGTCAAATGCTCCAACATTGGAAGTTTTTAAGAAGATGTTGGATAACCATTTGTCTGAAGAGGTGTAGGGTTTCCTGCCTAAGCAGGGGGTTGGACTAGAAGACCTCCAAGGTCCCTTCAAACTCTGTTGTTATTATTATTATTTGCAGGGCATATATTACACCATATCATACTGTTCTTTGATATTATGTCTGACAGTAGCCACTGTCAGAAAGTTTATACCATACCTTCCTGATTGCTTGGAAATGAACACCATTTTTCATGCATCTCTAGATGGAAAACAGAGAAGAAGACCAACCACTGAGTGTCTATGGAAATTCTCAAGTCATCCAGGTCATGGTTGATTTACTCAGCCAATACTTGTCTTATTATTTATTTTATTTATTTATTTATGTTGCCCAATACACAATGAGGGTTTTAGTGGGTATATATCTATATACACATAGTAAAATACATGATGAAGGTTATAGAGGAGATACTCATAGTAAAATATATCTAAGAAATAATAGAAAAGAAGATATAGTAATAGAACATATCAATGAAAGAATAGAAAAAGAGATATAGGAATAGAAGAAAGGTATAGGAGATATAGGAGAGCAATAGGACAGGGGACGGAAGGCACTCTAGTGCACTTGTACTCTCCCCTTACTGACCTCTTAGGAATCTGGATAGGTCAACCGTAGATAATCTAAGGGTAAAGTGTTGGGGGTTTGGGGATGACACTATGGAGTCCGGTAATTAGTTCCACGCTTTGACAACTCGGTTACTGAAGTCATATTTTTTACAGTCAAGTTTGGAGTGGTTAATATTAAGTTTAAATCTGTTGTGTGCTCTTGTGTTGTTGTGGTTGAAGCTGAAGTAGTCGCTGACAGGCAGGACGTTGCAGCATATGATCTTGTGGGCAATACTTAGATCTTGTTTAAGGCGTCTTAGTTCTAAACTTTCTAGGCCCAGGATTGAAAGTCTAGTCTCATAGGGTATTCTATTTCGAGTGGAGGAGTGAAGGGCTCTTCTGGTGAAGTATCTTTGGACATTTTCAAGGGTGTTAATGTCTGAGATGCGATATGGGTTCCAAACAGATGAGCTGTATTCGAGGATGGGTCTGGCAAAAGTTTTGTAAGCTCTGGATGGGAAATTTGTTGTCTGAATCCGTCTTCTCTTTCACAGTGAGTGATAGACAATGCACAGACTTAGTTGTAGAAAGGAACTAAGTTAAGTAAGAAATTCCTAGAGATTGTTCTGCGTAAAAAAGAAGGAATGTTACTGCCAAAACACGTGAGGGTGACAAACGTTTTTTAATTACTTTAAAAGGGGAATAAACCAATGGGGGGGGGGAAGAAATGGTCAGTCCACGACTGTTCACTCTAAATTCGAATAGAAAAATCTGAACTATTAGTCACAGCAAAGTTGAAAAATGTATTCCGTACTTTGAATCCTAGTTGCTGGAAAATAGCAGGCGGAAAAGCAACTTTATCCTCCTATGTCCTGTCCGCAGGTTTTCTGGGAATATCTAATTAAACCCTGCGAGAAGCAGGAAGTGGGACTCAGCAGGCTTTTTTGTGTTCCAGTAAGCCATACGTAATATATATTTTATTATTTACATATTACTCAGGTTTATATGCCACTTCAATCGTAACTGCAATCCTGCATGCACATTTAGTAAAACAGATACAGCATCACAATATAAAACTGAATAAAATTAATCAAATTATATTATGCCATGGAGTAACTATACCCAAATTGCTAAGCATTTCTTCCCAAACCTCCATTCTGAACCCAAAAGCTTCCTGGGGGAAAAAACCCCAAAAGCAGGTGTGAAGGGCTTTTCTAAACAAAGTAGTGGTGGGATTTAATTTTTTTACTACCAGTTCTGTGGGTGTGGCTTGCTGGGCGTGATGTGGCTTGGTGGGCATGGCTTGGTAAATGTGGCAGGGGAAGATTACTGCAAAATCCCCATTCCCTGCCCACTGAAGGAGGCGGCATTGGGAAAAGCCTGTCTTTATGGCCACCGAATTGTATGAGTAAATACCAAGGAAACCAACGGTACCAAAGACATTTTCGAACCTGAGCCATAGCATCTTACACTGCAGCCTTGCCAATAGGTTGACCAAATCTTTTCCTTAGCACCCTTCCCTTGTCTTTCATGCTAGTATGATTGTCTGTTGTTCCTCCACCTTTTGTCTGCTACAGGCAAAGGGATCTTCAGAGCCATTGCAATGGTAGCAGAGGTATTCAAATGCACTGGGGGGATCCTGGGCCACAAGAGACGAGGTGGCACAGTGGTTAGAATGGAAAACTGCAAGTTTACTCTGCTCATTACCAGGAATTTGAGTTTGAGATTGATTCAGCCTTGCATCCTTCCGAAATTGGTCAAATGAAGACCCATTGTTGAGGGCAAGATGCTGACTCTGTAAACCACTTAAAGAGAGCTGAAAAGCACTATGAAGTGTGTATAAGTCTAGCTGCTAATGTTTTGTCCTTTGACCATTGTGCCAAGCCATTGTCGGTTAATCTACTGTATTTAATCACAATTGACTAAATTTTTATGAGCATCTAAGTCAACATCAAAAGACCACTGTGACTTAAGCCTTGTGTGAACCCAGCAAAGCTGATTCACAGAAGCGATGACCACGACTTCATTAGCAATCAATTTGGTTCAGTTTCACAATTCTTCTTTCTCATATTTGGATATGTCTTTCCTCTAAATAGCCTGCACACATTGAGTAGTATTCAGTTTGCTTTCTCTCTACCGCAGGGGTAGGCAAAATTGGCTCTTCTATGACTTGTGGACTTCAATTCCCAGAATTCCTGAGCCAATCATGCTAGCTCAGGAATTCTGGGAATGGAAGTCTACATGTCATAGAAGAGTCAACGTTGCCTACCCCTGCTCTACCATAATGCACTAACTTGCCTATGGTCAAATAAGTCCATGGACTTGCAAATCAACTTATCATCTGAATTGTCTTTGCATAAGCTATGATCTTAACTCCAACCAAAAACTTTCCTTGTGCAGTCCAAAAATAATAATCTTCCTGGTATCTAGGTTGTCAACCGCTTGGCCAAAATTGTAGCCTTGTAAATTAGTATTCCAAAGGATGTAAACATGTAATTAGGGAATCTACATAATCTACTGTATAGCTATACTTTACACAAAAAGGCACCAAATTTTTTTTAAAAAAATGATACGTCCAAGATTAGCTGCTTATTGCTTCTTCCAAATTAATACCTGTACTGTATTTAGATTTCACAATTCTTTGCATTTGCAATACTTGGCAATGCTGTCCTACCTTTTAGGAAGGATAAAGTGCTTCATAATCAAATCAACGACTTTACTTGCCATTATTTCCAGTTTATCAGAGGTCAAATAGCAGGCATAGACACAATACTGAAGAGCAGGGGTGGTGCACTGGTTCAGCTAACTGCTAGCTAGTTCAGCAGTTTAAATCTCACCACTAACTCAAGGTTGACTCAGCCTTCCATCCTTCCAAGGCAGGAAAAAAGAGGACCCAGATTGTTGGGGGCAATATGCTGATTCTGTAAACTGCTTAAAGAGGGCTGTAAAAGCACTATGAAGCGGTATATAAGTCTAAATGCTATTGCTATTGCTTCTGCCAGAAGAGAGCCAATTGGTGGCAGTGGAACCTTTTGGCAGCTTATTATCTTAGTCCTGAGCAGGAAGCTAAGCCAATCACTCCAAGATTACCACAACCTTAAGATTTTGTGCAATGTTTCCTTCTCCCTTGCCTTAGAATTTGTATCGTGGTATGTACTGACTATGGGATATGATCTGTTGCTAACTTGGCAGATGTGTCAAAGTCATGTGGGCAAAAAAAGAAAGAACATGACAAAAAAAGAGGAGAGATTCAGAAAAGATTGTTTGAAAAGTAGGTGAAATGGGGAAAAATGAGTGATTTTATAGATTCATTTATTTTCTATGGCTAAACAAGGGGGTGGTTAAATGCATTGGGCCCATTTTTATTACCTCCCCATTTTTTGCCATAGCTGTTAAGTCACAGGACGTTTTGAGAGAATCATGTGGTTTTTAAAGGAATTCAGTTTTCTGCACTGACTTTGCTTCTTGGAAGCTGGCTGGGAAGATTGCAATTGGAGATCATATAACCCATCAATAACTACCAGTTGTCAAGCCCCCGAACTTTGATTACATAACCACAAGGCTGCTGTGATGGTTGTAAGTGTAAAGATAGGTCAAAAATTACTTTTTTTTCAATGACATGGTACGTTTAAATGGTCACTAACCAAACGGTTGTAAGTCAAAGGCTACCTGTAGTGTGAAATGGGACAAGTCACCATGGCCAACTTGCTGTGGCTGAACAGCCATGGCCAACTTGCCTTGGGACAACTCACTGTGCACAATTCAATGATTCAATTTAATTTTTTTTTTAAATTAAAATTTAATTTTTCTCATTTATTTATTTTATTTCTTTTATTTATTGGATTTGTATGCCGCCCTTCTCCCTTGTTTTGCCTTCTTTCTTTAGTGATTCTATTCCATGATTTATCCAATATTAATCTGCGCTTGTCCCACAGTGAGTTGCCCCATGGCAAGTTGGCTGTGGCAAATTGTCTTGGACCTCCTATACTGGATTGTTATAGAATAGGGGTGTCAAACTCAAGGTCCAGGAGCCAGATCTGGCACACAGGGTGCTTAGATCTGTCCACCCTAGAAACAGTGAAAGACTGGCTTGAGGTGCTTCTGCCAGTGAAAATGGAGCTTGGGAGGGGTGCAGTTGGCCCTCTGGAGGTTCATTTTTGCAGGCAGGAGATTGCAGTTGAAAACTAAGTTTGGGAGCCCATTTGCATTGGCAGAGCGCTTGGACTGTCACAGGTGTCCCCGACACGAGTGATGCGGAGTTGCCAAACACAACCCTGATGCGGGACTCAATGAAATCCAGTTATAGAATGTTATAGAATCACCTGCATTATAGAATGTTCACAGAGGTGGGCTGCTAAGGTGGAACGATGATGTGTGCTCGCCCTCATGGCTCTGAGTTTCTAGCGGCATCCAGCGCAATTCTGCTACTGCAGCTGTGCAGGTAGAAGAATTGTGTGCAGAGATGTAGATGCACCTGTGTTTCGTTGCAGCTTTTTGTACATGATCTCCGTGCGCGATACTGCTACCTGCACAGCTGCAGTAGCAGAATTGTGCTGGACTACGCTAGCACTCAGACCCACGGGGGCGAGCACACATCACCGTTCCCCCTTAGCAGCCCACCTCTGAATGTTCATTAATATTTGGAATCCGGGAGAGGAAAACTCATTCTGAATATTTTATTTATTTATTATTATTTATTTTATTTATTGGATTTGTATGCCACCCCTCTCCGTAGACTCGGGGCGGCTAACAACAGTAATAAAAACAGCATATAACAATCCAATATTAAAACAATTAAAAACCCTTATTATAAAACCAAACATACATACAGACATACCATGCATAAATTGTAAAGGCCTAGGGGGAAAGAGTATCTCAGTTCCCCCATGCCTGGCAGCAGAGGGGGGTTTTAAGAAGCTTACGAAAGACAAGGAGGGTGGGGGCAATTCTAATCTCTGGGGGGAGTTGGTTCCAGAGGGCCGAGGCCGCCACAGAGAAGGCTCTTCTCCTGGGTCCCGCCAAGCGACATTGTTTAGTTGACGGGACCCAGAGAAGACCCACTCTGTGGGACCTAACTGGTCGCTAGGATTCGTGCAGCAGAAGGCGGTCCCTGAGATAATCTGTCCGATGCCATGAAGGGCTTTATAGGTCATAACCAACATTTTGAATTGTGACCGGAAATTGATCGGCAACCAATGCAGACTGTGGAGTGTTGGTGTGACATGGGCATATTTGGGAAAGCCCATGATTGCTCACGCAGCTGCATTCTGCACGACCTGAAGTTTCCAAACACTTTTCAAAGGTAGCCCCATGTAGAGAGCGTTACAGTAGTCGAGCCTCGAGGTGATGAGGGCATGAGTGACTGTGAGCAGTGAGTCCCAGTCCAGATAGGGCCGCAACTGGTGCACCAGGCGAACCTAGGCAAACGCCCCCCTCGCCACAGCTGAAAGATGTTTCTCTAATGTGAGCTGTGGATCGAGGAGGACGCCCAAGTTGCGGACACTCTCTGAGGGGGGTCAATGATTCCCCCCCCCCAAGGTAATGGACGGACAGATGGGATTATCCTTGGGAGGCAAGACCCACAGCCAGTGTTCCCTCTAATTTTTTTTTTTGGGGGGGGGGGCGGAAAAGTATAGTGTCTGAGCGGCAGTCCCTTCGGGACTGGGCGGCACAGAAATAATAAATAAATAAATAAATAAACGAATAAACAAACAAACAAACAAATAAAAAACCCACCCTGTTTTGCCTTAGATAATTTCAAAATAAAATACTGTACTGTGTGTCTATAACAGTGAGCTCATAATAGGGCAACTCTATCAATATCAAAATGCCACTTAAATAGTTGAGCTAGTTTCAAACTAGATTTTGATTTTCTTTCTCTCTTCCTTACTCCCATTCTTTTTCTTTCTCCTTTCCTTCCTCTCTTTTTTCTATCTGTTTCTCTCTCTTCCTCTCTTCCTCTCTCTCTCCTTCCCTCTCACTCTTTCCCTCTCGGCTTCTGGGCAGGTTTGGAAAACTCTGAGTTGATGATGATTTTTAAGTGAGCGATTGTTCACTGCTCAGCTTAGAGGGAACTATGCCCACAGCCATGGGTTGTGAAGCTGCTTTTGTGACTACCAGATCTGGACTCAAAAATTCACTTGACAGCTAACAAAGAAAATCGCCTTTGCTGCCACCTGTTGATTGCCTGGAGTTTTGCAGTCTGCATCTCTTACCTCTGTTTGTGAGAAATGAGAGATGAGATTGACTGTGAAAAAGATTTAGATTCAGCTTTGAAACAACATACAGTGTGCATTGCCATGGACATGAAAGCTGAAGATAGTCAATCCTGGCTCCAAATATATAGTCAGATTAGTTTTTACACCATGGATTGAGAATTACAATGTGCCCTTTTGCACGCCTGAAGTCTCTTCTGTGAATGAGCTGAGAAACAATTGCTGCCCTTTGGATCATAATATGAATTGACAGCTAAAAAAATAGCTCAAAGCTCATCTGCTGAGGTTATATAACTCTGGAACTTCAAGAAATGTTAGGGGGAGGATTTATTGCACAAATAGTTGAATTTCTCATCAGATGATTAAGCTGTTAGGAGGGGGGAAATAGACAAAATTACCATAAAAGGCCACTGTCTTTGTATGTGCAAGTAAATAAAAAAACACAAGCAGGCAAATGCAGTGGTGCCTCCCTGTTTGTTCATGCCAAGATTCTAGAAGCAAATCCCTGGGATTTTGCTGAGATAATATAATTTCTTAACTAATTAATTTGGGTGTGGAAAATGAAAAGGTTAGCTTCGTTTTAATATCAGGCTCTGGATCGTGAGGATTAAGAAATGTGATTCTGTTGTACTGTATACTTTGAATGGCAATGGAATTTTTTTTTTCTCGTTCTCTATTCCACATTTTATTTGACTTTGTACAACTGCTATTGCTGAGCAAATTCAGGTCATGAATGTCCTAAAACAACCTCTTCTACCAAGATTTACAAAAAGCATTATAAATAAAACAGCCTCCCTGCTAGATTTCATATTCTTTTTTAAACCATCCTGTAGTTATCCTACCATAGATCATAAGAAAGGTGGATCATAAGAAAGAGGAAAAGCCATTATGATGATGGACAGAAACAGGTGACCAAAGCCCAGTGATGGACGCCAGCCAGAATGGCTGGAACTGCAGTTCTGCTGGGGAAAATGGAATGCGTAGGCTCACTCTGGTTGCCGCCGGGCATGCATGCACTGTGCACGTGCAACCAGAGTGATTCCGGTAAAAAAATACCGGGTTTTTTGCTTCCACGCATGCACAGAAACAAAGAAACCAGCAATTTTTGCTGCTGGAAGGCTGTCCACATGTGAGATTCCAGGTGCTGCCCATGCACAGCAGCCGAAATCTCACTGCAGCACCTAGAGCGCCAGCTGGCAAAAGCAGCCCGCCTGAGCTCGGACCATGTGCCTGCTCTCTCGCGCCACAGGAGAGAGATGCCACCCGGCCTGCATTCTCTTAGTATTCCTGCAGGAGGACACCGGAGCAAGTTAAGGGCCGGGCAGGCCGCTTGCAGTGTGACGTGGCAGCCTGGCAGAGTGGGGGGGGGGAAGCTGCTGCAAGAGGTGCGTGGGACGGGTGGTGGGAAACGGGCGGTGGGGGAACTCACGGCACAGTGGAGGGGCGAGCTGATAGAGCAGCCACTCATGGCTGAGTGGGCAGGCCACTTGTGGTGGTGCCAGGGAGCAGCGAGGGCTTGTAGCATGTTAGGGGCTCACAGTACGGATGCCTGCTCCTGCCAAAGCTCCAACCAAAAATTGCATGTGTCATTTTGATCCCATGATTGCAGCTGCCTTCGTGATGTTTTGGATCCCACTGTGGCTCCCCTTTTAAAGATATTGTAATTCAGGAGAAGGCTCTCATTGGAAAGTCTTCTAAATATACCTGTTGAGTTTTTATTTCTATACCTTTTTATTTTGGGATTGTTTCAGTGGTGGGCTACTGCCGGTTCAGACCAGTTTGGGCAAACTAATAGTTCTGATGATCCACTGCCCTCCCCCACCCCCACTCTATATTTCCTTCTTTCTGGCTTAGTGATTTGCGTGCCACAGCTGATTTCCGCACCTCCGCTGTTCCACTTACTGGGGCTGCCTCAGAAGGTAAGCAGCTGAGCTTCAAATTGCTGTATTTTGAATAGTGCATGCAAGCACGTTAGGTGCATGCACAATCTAAGATATTACTGAGTATGCCAAATTGTTAAACCAGTTGCAGCCCACCACTGGCTTGTTTATTTATACTTTGTTTAAATGTGCAGTACTTTGAACACATGGTACAACACATGGTATAGACCAGCGATGGCAAACCTTTTTTTCCTGGGATGTTGAAAGAGCGTTCGTGCGCACTATTGCGCATGTGTGAGTGCTCACATCCATAATTCAATGCATGGGGATGGTGAAAACAGCTTCCCCCCTCCCTGGAGGCTGGGAATGGCTTGTTTCCAAACTTCTGGTGGACCCACTAGGCTCGTGTTTTGCCCTTCCCAGGCTCTAAAGGCTTCCCTGGAGCTGTGGGAGGGCAAAAACACCCTCCACCATCTCCCCGGAGGCTCTCTGGAAGCCAAAAACACCCTCCCAATATGAGCCAAAAATCAGCTGACCAACACACACATGCATGTTGGAGCTGAGCTAGGACAACGGCTCATGTACCAGCAGATATGGCTCTGCGTACCACCTGTGGTACCCGTGCCATAGGTTTGCCATCTCTGGTATAGATAGCTGCAATAGACAGTGGCAAACTGTTGGGTCTGGCTTTGAAAGACTGATGGTATTCATCCTTGGAAATAGTGGCTGATTTATGCAGGCTATCTAGAAACCTCCATAAACAGGTTTCTTTTGTGCTTTTTCTCATGACAGTTGCTACCTTGTCAATCTGCCTCTGCTGCTGTGCATTTAACAAAGATAGAACAATATCTGGATAGAACTTTTTAACTGAAAGGGCCCCAAAACAGCAACAGAAGTGGATTTGAGCTAGAAAGTGGCAACGTGTATCTCTTCCAAGAAGGATTTCAGTAAACAAGGCTATACAGTACTGGGGAAAAGGCTGCAAGGAAATATACAAGTAATTTTGGGAGGCTGGCTGTGATGATACTTGGTATTTTGAAACTATGCCATGAAAACTCTCCTACTATATGTGCCATTTTGGCCATGGAAAGCTGTCATGGGTATGACAGCCAGGAAAACTCATTTGTCACAAGGCAGAAGAGTGAGAGAGATTATTCTCTGCTATCACTAAAGTCATCTTCCCACAGATATTCCTTTCCACTCTAACTTACTTTTATTATATTTCTGGGAATGTAGGCAACTTCTAAGCAAAATACGATGCTGTAATCATCTATTATTTGTATTTAATTTGGGGGAGGGGAACCTAATTGGGCCTATGTGGGAACCAGAGACAAGACTGGACTGCTATTGGACTAGTGTGATATAGTGTCTCCCGCACCAGTAGAGGGTTGGACTAGATGACTTGTAAGGTCCCTTCCAACTCTAATAAATAAATAAATAAGTAAGTAAGTAAGTAAGTAAGTAAGTAAGTAAGTAAGTAAGTAAGTAAGTAAGTAAGTATGTCAGTATGTCAGTATGTCAGTTGGTAAGTTGGTAAGTTGGTAAGTTGGTAAGTTGGTAAGTTGGTAAGTTGGTAAGTTGGTAAGTTGGTAAGTTAGTAAGTAAGTAAATAAATGAATAAATGAATAAATTTATAAATAAGGTATATATCAATGACTGGTGCTTTATATCATGTCAACTTCCCTTTTTAAAGAATTCAAACAAAGGAAGCAGGCACTAAAGTAACGATCCATGGATTGCATCAATTAAATGAACATTTGGAGATACATCCTTTGCTTTTGTATTTAAAGGAAACATTGAATGGAACCAGTTTTCCCACACCCACACAAACCACACTAATTGAGTCGGTGCCAATTGCCTTACATGACCCAACTAATTTTGACATCCTGCTGAAAATACTGAGTGGGTACCAATATGCTAAACCATTTTTTTAAAGCAAGATTTTTAAATTGTCCCTGTTGAAATATCTGAAGCTTCTTGAATTGTTACAGAGCTGTGATCCCAATGCTATTATCCTCAATATGTAGAGGGTGGGGACCCAATTTCCAGGGTAAGCAAGTGCAAAATAATGATTGTTAGTGTAAAAAACCCCCCAAACTTCACCTCCATACTGGTAGTACATCTGTGCTAGGTTCTATCACATCTCAAGACCTAAAATGGTCACCTAACATCAAAAACATCATCAAAAAAGCACAATAAAGAATGTTCCTTCTGCGCCAACTCAGGAAGCTCAAACAGCCCAAGGAGCTGCTCATACAGTTCTACAGAGGAATAATTGAGTCTGTCATCTGCATCAGTAGCGGGTTCCTGCAGGTACAGATAATTGCACGCAGCTTCGTGTCTCCAACATGTGTGCGTGCGTCCATGCATGTGCCAAAGCAAAAAGTTGCCAAAACCTCATGTGCATCCTGCACCTAAACAGAAGCAAAAAAATCTCACAAGATTTTGCAGAAGCAAAAATAATCACTGAAATCTCATGCACGCACGCATCAAATTGCTGCACATGCGCAGAAGCAAAATTTTGCTTGGATGCACGCATGCACACTGGAGACATGAAGCTGTGCACCATTATCCATGCTGGTAGGAACTGCTACTGATCTGCATCTCTGGTTCAGTTCTGCAACCGAATAAGTCAGACACAGACTTCAGAGGATAATCAGAACTGCAGAAAAAAAACAATTACTGCCAACCTGCCGTCCACTGCGGACCTGTATACTGCACGAATCAAAAAAAAGGTGGTGAAAATATTTATTGGCCCCTCACATCCTGGACCTAAATTGTTTCAACTCCTACCCTCAAAATGACTCTAGAGAACTCTGCACACCAAGGCAACTAGACGCAAGAACAGTTTTTTTACAGAACGCCATCACTCTGCAAAACAAATACAGTGGTACCTCTACCTAAGAACACCTCTATTTAAGAACTTTTCTAGAGAAGAACCTGGTGTTCAAGATTTTTTTTGCCTCTTCTTAAGAACCATTTTCTACTTAAGAACCCGAGCCCGGAAAAATTTCCCAGGAAATTTGAGAGCATCACGAAGGCCCGGCCAGTTTCCTGCCATTCCCCCTTAAATCCCGGCCATCTCAGGCTTTTCTGGACTGCCGGAGGAGCCTTTCAGTGGCGCTTAAGGAGGCTTTGGCAGTCCAGAGCAAACAAAACATTTTCCTTTCTCTGGGCGCTAGGAGAGGGAATAAGCCTCTGCCAGCGCCCAGAGAAAAGAAACACTCCCTTCGCTCTGGCCAGCCCATAGCGAACATAGCGTTTTTCTTTCTCTGGGCGCTTGGAGAGGGAATAAACCACTTCGCTGTGGTGACTCCCTCGTGCTGCCTTCCATACACCCGCTGTGAGGTTGCCTCTCACACATCTGGGTGCAGAAAGGCAAAAGGGGGCGCCTCACTCCACCCGTATCAACTCAGCTTCAGCCAAACCGAGGAATCACCACAGTGAAGGACAGGCACCGGCAACAAAGAGAGCGAGCAAGAGAAGAGGGGAGCCCTTCAGCATGGGGAGGAAGAGGAAATAGGTAGCAGCAGCAGCCATCTTTCGGTCAAAGGAGCGGGAGGTTCCCCCCCTCACCCACCTGGGTTTCTCTCTCTGGTGCAGTGTATGGGAGGCAGCCTCGCGCCAGGTATATCGGAGTCACATGCTCCTCCTCGCTGCCTCAGAGTCTTTTTTTTTTAAGCCTTAAAGTTTTGGATTTTTTTAATTCCCCTCACCTTCTTCCTCCGGCAGCGACTGTCATCCTTTTCTTCCTCCTCCTCCTCCCACCCAAATTCTGAGCTTTTATTTCTTTCCTAATGGGTTTGCACTCATTATTTTACATTGATTCCTATGGGAAAATTGCTTCTACTTACAAACTTTTCTACTTAAGAACCTGGTCACGGAACGAATTAAGTTCTTAAGTAGAGGTACCACTGTAATTCACTTACCACTGTCAAACTATTCACTAGGGCTGCATTACTATTAGTCTTCTCATCATTCCTATTACCCATCTTCTCCCACTTATGACTGTACGAGTGCAACTTGTTGCTTGTATCCCTAGGATTTATATTAATATTGATTGTTTCATGATTGCTTATTTGTACCCTATGACAAGTATTAAGTGTTGTACCTCATGATTCTTGACAAATGTATCTTTTCTTTTATGTACACTGAGGGCATATGCACCAAGGACAAAATCTTGTGTGTCCAATCACACTTGGCCAATAAAGAATTATGTTCTGTTCTGTTCTATTCTGAACAGGCAATGACAGATTGGTAATTGGATCTTAGAATCACAGGGGAGAGGTCAATGCAAATGTCTACTCAATATGCAATTGCTATTTTTAAAAAAAAAAAAATCCATGCTTGGTAACATTAAGAAGTAAAATGAAAATAGAACTTCGGGTGTATATATATGTGATACACACACACACACACACACACACATATACTAAAGCCATAAACAAATCTATGGTGACACACTTAGATCATTGAAGATAATTATGATTATCCCCAAACTTAACAAAGATATTTCAAAAGATTATCTCAGAGACCGCCTTCTGCTGCATGAATCCCAGTGACCAGTTAGGTCCCACAGAGTGGGTCTTCTCCGGGTCCCGTCAACTAAACAATGTCACTTGGCGGGACCCAGGGGAAGAGCCTTCTCTGTGGCGGCCCCGGCCCTCTGGAACCAACTCCCCCCAGAGATTAGAATTGCCCCCACCCTCCTTGCCTTTCGTAAGCTGCCACCTCTGCCGCCAGGCATGGGGGAATTGAGATACTCTTTCCCCCTAGGCTTCTACAATTTTATGCATGGTATGTCTGTATGTATGTTTGGTTTTTATAATAATGGGCTTTTAACTGTTTTTAGTATTGGATTATTATTTTATGCTGTTTATTATTGCTGTTAGCCGCCCCGAGTCTCCGGAGAGGGGCAGCATATAAATCCAATAAATAAATAAATAAATTTTTTTTAAAAAAAATTTTAAAGTCAAAAAAGGCATAACCAAAATGACAGCAGATGATGCAGCTATTTCATGAGGAAGGTACATAGAAGTACATAGAAGAACACATGAATATGTAAAATGGTCAGAGCAAGATTTCTCTCTTTTTGACAGTTGGCCCTTCCCAGTTGCTTGTAACTATGCAATAGACATTCATTGTACATGATTTGCTTTGTCACTTTTTTCTCCAATTTAGATAAGTAACCCATGGAGCAGGGGTGTCAAACTGGGTTTATATAAGAGCCAGATCTGCATTATAGTTTTCCTCTGTGGACCAGCTGTTTGTGTGTGGGCAGGGAAAGAGAGAGAAATGGGACAGATGCCTCCTGCACCACCTTGCCGGCTAAAACTGGGCTTGAGGGGGCCATCCCACGAATACCAGCGACCGATTAGGTCCCACAGAGTTGGCCTTCTCTGGGTCCCGTCAACTAAACAATGCCGTTTGGCGGGACCCAGGGGAAGAGCCTTCTCTGTGGCGGCCCCAACCCTCTGGAACCAGCTCCCCCCAGAGATTAGAACTGCCCTCACCCTCCTCGCCTTTTGTAAATCCTTAAAACCCACCTCTGCATGGGGGAATTGAAACATCTCCCCCGGGCCTATACAGTTTATGTATGGTATGTTTGTGTGTATGTTTGCTTTTAATAATGGGTTTTTTAGTGTTTCTCTTAAATTATTAGATTTGTTATATATTGCTTATTATTGCTGTGAGCCGCCCCGAGTCTACGGAGAGGGGCGGCATATAAATCTAATAAATAAATAATAAATAAAATAAATAAATCCATGCCCCTCTCCCATTTTTTGGCCTAGATGGCATCCTGAAGCATTTTGTCAACAAAACTGGGCATGGAGGGTGCACGTGGGCCCCCTGCACCCTATTTTGGCTGGCAGAGGCATTGCGGGCTAGTCCTTTGCTATTTCCAGGTCAGATTTAAGCACCCCATGGACCAGGTGCAGCCTGCAGGCCTTGAGTTTGACACCTCTTCCATAGAGGATGGAATTAATTTAGAGGATACTGGTTAGTTCAGGCTGCTTTGAATCTACATCCCTGGCTACTTTCCGCCCTCTCCCTTTTACCCTCCCTGCCAAACAAGCAGAGTGCATAGTCAGCAAGCTTGCAGATCCGGGAAGTTCTGAAGAGTGCTAATCCTGTGTTCTGGGAAGAGTGAATAAGCAGGAGAGGAGGGATCTAATCTTCTCACAATTTTGGGAAGATAATCTTAATGTGGATGCTTAGGCTCCTCAGCTCACTTTGTGACTTAGGATCCACCCTGTTCACTTCTCATTCTGATCTTGGTTAATCTTCACCTTCCAGCAGGAAGGGCACATAGCCTTCAAGATGTCAGATGTTGTATGTAAAGTTTGTGGTTCAGGCTATTCTGTAAATAGACCCATTATCTGATTAATTTTGGGACAATCAACTAAGAGCTGTTATCTTGACACAAGAGATGTCGGGCTGACGGTAAGCAATGCCTACACATAGACAATGAGTTTTTTGGTTAAGGCAAGGTTTGCATTTAGTACTCCTGAGTCAAGCTAAGGGTCCCTGATATTATAAATAAATAATGATTATAAATTATTATCATTATTTATTAGATTTGTATGCCGCCCCTCTCCGTAGACTCGGGGCGGCTCACAACAGTGATAAAAACAATACATAACGACAAATCTAATAATTAGAATCTAAAATAACAATAGTACATTTAAAAAGTCTAAAAAGCAAGGAACCCCAATATAAAAAACATACATACAGTCATATCATGCACAAAAACTACATAGGCAGGGGGAGATGTCTCAGTTCCCCCATGCTTGATGACAGAAGTGGGTTTTAAGGAGTTTACGAAAGGCAAGGAGGGCAAGGAGTCCTAATCTCTGGAGGGAGCTGATTCCAGAGGGTCGGAGCCAGACAACATTGTTCAGTTGACGGGACCCGGAGAAGACCAACTCTGTGGGACCTAACCGGCTGCTGGGATTCATGCGGCAGAAGGCGGTCTCGCAGATATCCTGGTCTGGTGCCATGAAGGGCTTTATAGGTGATGACCAACACTTTGAATTGTGACCAGAAACTGATCGGCAACCAATGCAGACTGTGGAGTGTTAGAGTAACATGGGCATATTTGGGAAAACCCATGATTGCTCTCGCAGCTGCATTCTGCACGATCTGAAGTTTCCGAACACTCTTCAAAGGTAGCCCCATGTAGAGAGCGTTACAGTAGTCGAACCTCGAGGTGATGAGGGCATGAGTCACTGTGAGCAGTGACTCCCGGTCCAAATAGACACTTTATTAAATAAACACTTTATTGTCATTGTATGGGTATACTAAAATCACATGATGCTAGAGACCAATCCCAACAAACATAAAAAAATTAAAAAAAAATAAAAAATAAAAAATTCTCCACCCACCACAAATTCCCCATCCTGAACCACCCAAACACCTGCATAACAAACCAAGTAATACTGTCCCACAGCTCACTGATGGCAACCCTTTAGTTCATTGTTAAGTGTGAGTATAGCTCTGGGATAAAAACTTGAACGGGTCCAAAGACGGGCTACAAGAATGGTGGAAGGTCTTAAGCATAAAACGTATCAGGAAAGACTTAATGAACTCAATCTGCATAGTCTGGAGGACAGAAGGAAAAGGGGGGACATGATCGAAACATTTAAATATGTTAAAGGGTTAAATAAGGTTCAGGAGGGAAGTGTTTTTAATAGGAAAGTGAACACAAGAACAAGGGGACACAATCTGAAGTTAGTTGGGGGAAAGATCAAAAGCAACGTGGGGAAATATTATTTCACTGAAAGAGTATTAGATGCTTGGAACAAACTTCCAGCAGACGTGGTTGGTAAATCCACAGTAACTGAATTTAAACATGCCTGGGATAAACATATATCCATCCTAAGATAAAACACAGGAAATAGTATAAGGGCAGACTAGATGGACCATGAGATCTTTTTCTGCCATCAATCTTCTATGTTTCTATGTTTCTATTCAAAAAAGGTATGGCCCGAGTTTTAATTGTTCTGTATCTTGGTCATTCTAATGGCCTTTCCAAAGTAGCCCCATTTATTTATACATTATGTTAATCATGTACAATGTGGGTATTTTCCAGCCCAAATAAAGGGTAGCTTTCCGGCTTAAATTACTCATTTTGCTATCAGAACGAATGTCTCTACATATTGTAAATTCAAATGGGGAGATGCAGTATCTTTTCTGTACCTGCAGAAAATGAATTGCATAGCTCTGAATTTTGTAACTGAAAATGATTATTGAAAGACTTGAATAAACATGTCTCTTTGTGTATCTGAGTTTTTCCCAGCCTGGGTTAACCATTATGCTAACTGTATTGGAGATGAAGGTGGAAACCAATCTTGTATCCACAATACACTGCAAGTATTGGTAGCATGCCAATTCCGGATGTGGCTTGGAATATGTTGAAGTAGAATTTTCTAGTGTTTGACCTTTCCACTTTAGTTGTCAGCATTTTGTTGTGCAAAATACTGTAACTTCCTGTAATCTTTTCCATGCTTGCTCAATTGGCAGTGGGCCAAGCAAGCAAAAGATTGTTTCCCTTGGCTTGAACCGAAGGAAGATGCTTGCTGGGGTGGAAAAAAAGGTCATCGTTCTCTTGCATAGAAAAGTAGGCTAGAAATCAAGTTAATAGACAGCAACACGGAGTCACAAATCAATCCCTCCTGTTTTAGTTCAGCCTAGTGTGTGTGTGAGCCAAGCCATGTGATTAGATTGTAGCTCAGTATGTCACTGGAAGCCAGAGAATTGGGTTAATTAAATAACTGACAGCAAATGTGCTGTGCAAACATAGCCAGTCAGCACAGCATGCCCACCCATGAGCTGATTCCTTTACAATACCGTTAAGCCTTAAATCTAGGCAGGATCCGTTTTGTCTAGGGTTGAGTTTGCCTAGCAAATGGATGAGAATCAGTATTTTGAAAGAAGAAATAAGATATCTAATACCGGATTATAGGTGCATTGAAATTTATGATAAAGGGAATGCAATTAGAAAATCTTAAAAATATTGATACTTGTACTTATGAAAACCTTTTAATTGGTTCATTTAATTGGTTCATTGCAAATATATGTATACGTTTACAACTTTACCTATTCTAATATCTCTTTTTGATTGAAGTAAGTTCCCCCCCACTTTTTTTTTTTTTGGTCAATGAAGTAAAGACTAATTGCAAATGCATATAAAAAACGGGAAATGATCTGTAAATATATATCTTTTTAATGTATTAAAAACAATAAATAAAACATTAAAAAAAGAGAATCAGTATTTTGAGACTGATGGCAAAGAAGAAGTGGTTAAATTTCTACCACTTAATTAATTAATTTGCTTTGTCAAGTACCTATTGGTAGTATACAAAGATATAACAATGTTTATATACATGATACTAGTAAAAGAGAAACATTAGGACAGGGGATGGAAGGCAGGCTAGTGCACTTATGCACGCCCCTTACTGACCTCTTAGGAATTGGGAGAGGTCAACGGTAGATAGTCTAAGGGTAAAGTGTTTGGGGTTAGGTAATGATACTACAGAGTCAGGTAGGGAGTTTCAGGCATCAACTACTCCATTACTAAAGTTGTATTTCCTGCAGTCGAGTTTGGGGCGGTTTACTTTAAGTTTGTACCGTGTTTCCCCGAAAATAAGACAGCATCTTATATTCATTTTTGCTCCCAAAGATGTGCTATGTCTTATTTTCAGGGGATGTCTTTCCCCCCCCCAATTAATTGTATCCTGTATCCTGCTGCAGCAAAAACACATCCAAACATGCAACTGCATGTTGGATGCATGTTGGAATGCAATTTATGGACAGCAGTGTTATATATGTTCTGTTCAGTAATGCCGCGAAACAAAATATCTCCTACACCTTACTTTCAGGGGATGCCTTATATTAGGCTATTCTACGCAACCTCTCCTATGTATTACTTTCGGGGGTGACTTATTTTCAGGGAAACAGGGTATCTGTTGTGTGTTCATGTGTTGTTGTGGTTGAAGCTGAAGTAGTCGTTGACAGGAAGGACGTTGTAGCAGATGATTTTGTGGGCTATGCTTAGGTTGTGTTTAAGGCGACGTAGTTCTAAGCTTTCTAAGCCTAGGATTGTAAGTCTAGTTGCGTAGGGTATTCTGTTGCAAGTGGAGGAGTGGAGGGCTCTTCTAGTAAAGTATCTCTGGACATTTTCTAGAGTGTTTATGTCCAAAATGCAGTGTGGGTTCCAGACAGATGAGCTGTATTCAAGGATTGGTTCACTTTGGAGAAATCTGTGTAACTAAAGCATGACCAATCTGGGAAGGGAGGCACATTCCTGTAATCAGGAATAGAAACATAGAAACATAGAAGACTGACGGCAGAAAAAGACTTCATGATCCATCTAGTCTGCCCTTATACTACTTTTTGTATTTTATCTTAGGATGGATCTATGTTTATCCCAGGCATGTTTAAATTCAGTTACTGTGGATTTACCAACCACGTCTGCTGGAAGTTTGTTTCAAGCATCTACTACTCTTTCAGTGAAATAATATTTCCTAACGTTGCTTTTGATCTTTCCCCCAAATAACTTTAGATTGTGTCCCCTTGTTCTTGTGTTCACTTTCCTATTAAAAACACTTCCCTCCTGAACCTTATTTAACCCTTTAACATATTTAAATGTTTCGATCATGCCCCCACTTTTCCTTCTGTCCTCCAGACTATACAGATTGAGTTCATTCAGTCTTTCCTGATAAGTTTTATGCTTAAGACCTTCCACCATTCTTGTAGCCCGTCTTTGGACCCATTCAATTTTGTCAATATCTTTTTGTAGGTGAGGTCCCCAGAACTGAACACAGTATTCCAAATGTGGTCTCACCAGTGCTCTATATAGCGGGATGACAATCTCCCTCTTCCTGCTTGTTATACCTCTAGCTATGCAGCCAAGCATCCTACTTGCTTTTCCTACCGCCCGACCACACTGCTCACCCATTTTGAGAGTCAGAAATCACTACCCCTAAATCCTTCTCTTCTGACGTTTTTGCTAACACAGAACTGCCAATATAATACTCAGATTGAGGATTCCTTTTCCCCAAGTGCATTTGGAAACATTAAACTGCAGTTTCCATTGCTTTGACCATTTATCTAGTAAAACTAAATAATTTACCATATTACAGATGCCTCTAGGAATATCAACCCTATTGCACACTGTAGAGTAATCGGCAAACAGGCAAACCTTCCCTACCAAACCTTCCCCTATGTCACTATAGACATAGAGAGGACATAGGGATAGAGAGGACATCTTCTTACTTCTTTGATGGATGTTTGCTGGAGCCCATCATGTCATGTAAAATGTAGTTACTGTATACTGGTAATGTTCTGCCTGACCGATCACCAAAAGCACTCATTGCAATTTCTTTTGTTAAAGCAGTAATATATGGGGTTCTTTCTTTCTGTTTTCTTTAAACACACATACAAAAAATCCTTAATATTGGGATGGACTCTGAAGCTACCCAGAGTTCTGCCACTGAAATTTAGGGGCAAAGTGTTGAGTTACACTGGTATGGTTTCCAGCTGGTTTTTGGCAGGCAATGAAAGGAAATGGATTGTTAAGTCTCCAACAAACACTCATCCACCCACCCACTCATCACAAAAAAAAAAAAAAAAGACAGGAAACTCCAGCCTTGACTCTTTGGATGATATCATCCCATCACAGTGTTCCCTGCTTCCCTCATTCCTCCCAAGCAGTGCCAAAAACCAAAAATTTGCCCTGATTTGCCCCTGCCCATCAATTTCATCACTTTTCTCTGTACATCAATCTCTCTGTTTATTCTCTGTACATCTATAACTCAGGTTTAACTGGTGTATAATTTCAGAATGAATTTGCCAAAGTGGGACTTAGAACAAAGCTTTTAAAAAAAAAATCCTGGCTGTAGTTTACCTAGGGTTGTTTTGAGATGGTTGCCTATAGAAACGTTTAAAATGAAAGACTGAATGAATAAAAGGCTCCTAGCCCACTAGTCAATCATAACATTTTCCAGCAAACCTCATTCTGTTCCCTGCTGTCCAAATGTGCTGTGCCTCCTGAGAGCATTTTTCCACCCTCTCTGAGAGTGAAATGGGTGGTCTATAAATTTGATAAATGAAAATAAATGAGCATGTTTTAAGGCTCCTTCCTCAGTAGTTTTGTGGGTTTTGATGCCTTTCTTATTTGTCAATTATTTTGTTTTGACTAACTCCCACAATCAGCAAATAAGAGTATGGAGCAGTGATGGTTAGCCTTTTTAGCACCGAATGCCAAAACTGGAGCACACGTGAAGATCAGCACGCATTGGAACCCAGAAGAACCCAGATGGCTGGTGCGCATACCCACAGAGAGGGCTCTATGTGAAGCCTCCCTGAATTTACGGGACCATCTCTTGCCATATATGTCCCAGAGACCTATAAGAGCATACAGAGTTGGCTTCCTCCAGGTCCTATCAGCCAAGCAATGCAGGCTGGCAGGACCGCGGCAGAGGGCCTTCTCTGTTGCTGCCCCGGCTCTATAGAACCAACTCTCCCCTGATGTCCATACTGCTCCCTCCCTATTGGCTTTCCAAAAGACCACGAAGACCTGGCTATGCCGACAGGCCTGGGGGCCATGAACCAACAACAACAATGGCAAAATTGTATGAATGTTTAGTATGCATGTTGGGTTACTTTATTAGGTTTATTAGGGTTTTTAATTAATGGTTTTATAACTTAATTTTATATTTGACTTCTTTGTATTGTCCTGTATTTTATATTGTTGTAAGCCGCCCTGAGTCCTTCGGGACTGGGTGGCATAGAAACAAAACAAAACAAAACAAAACAAAACCAAACCAAACCAAACCAAACCAAACCAAACCAAACCAAACCAAACCAAACCAAACCAAACCAAACCAAACAAAACAAAACAAAACAAAACAAAACAGCAACCCCTCCAGAATATAAAAAAAACGCACAACAGCAAACGGGAAGTGCATTTTTCAGAACTTCCGGTTTGTCCCTTGGGGGATTTATTTTGCCTCCGGGGCTTCAGGGAAGTGTCCGGAGGATGAAATGGTCTTTCCCAAGGTCGAAAATTAGCGGGCCAGCATGCACATGTGCGCTGGAGCTGATACTGGGTAAAGTCTTGGGTGCCCTCCGATCTGGCTCTGCGTGCGTGCCATAGATTCACCATCATGGGCATAGAGTATAGAGCTAGATATTTACAAATCTTTTGAAAGCTTTGCATACTTCAATACAGGCACAGACTCTGTTTGCTTATTTTTTGGCCTTTTTGAGTACCATTTGATGATAGCATTTATCTCTGTTGGTTCTAGTCTGCATTACAATTATATATAGTTCAGTTTTCTGACCAAGGCCTTGGTTACTGTGGGGATGCTAGGCTTTGTTTGCAACAAAGATCAGTGGCTCTACTTTTCTGTCTATTGTTAAAATGAAGTTTGGGCTTTCATCCCAAACAAGCTTTAGTTAGAGACAGAGGCAAGAGGAAGATTGATATAGGTTTCACCTATTTCCTTTACAGGTACCGGTACACGTGCAAAAGACACCCAGTTGCAGATCTCGACAGCTTGCTTACAAACACCCAGAATTTTTTTTTAAAACCCTTACAGGCTTAGGTCTAGTTTCATGAAACAAACAGGGGACCACCTTAGCTCCAGGGGCAAGTTATTTTGGAGAATATATTTATTCTCCAATAATTATTTTGCTTTTTTTGTCTGAGGTATTCCTATGGAAATTATAGAAATCAATGGCTATTAACTTTGATAGCAGTAGGAATAAGATACATAGACTATTTTTTTAATTATTTATTTATTTTGTCCAATACACAATGAGGGTTTTAGTGGGTATATATATATATACATAGTAAAATACATGATGAAGGTTATAGAGGAGATACTCATAGTAAAATATATCTAAGAAAGAATAGAATAGAAGATATAGGAATAGAATATATCAATGAAAGAATAGAAGAAGAGATATAGGAATAGAGGAAAGGTATAGGAGATATAGGAGAGAAATAGGACAGGGGACGGAAGGCACTCTAGTGCACTTGTACTCGCCCCTTACTGACCTCTTAGGAATCTGGATAGGTCAACCGCAGATAATCTAAGGGTAAAGTGTTGGGGGTTTGGGGATGACACTATGGAGTCCGGTAATAAGTTCCACGCTTCTACAACTCGGTTACTGAAGTCATATTTTTTGCAGTCAAGTTTGGAGCAGTTAATATTAAGTTTAAATCTGTTGTGTGCTCTTGTATTGTTGTGGTTGAAGCTGAAGTAGTCGCCGACAGGCAGGACGTTGCAGCATATGATCTTGTGGGCAATACTTAGATCTTGTTTAAGGCGTCTTAGTTCTAAACTTTCTAGGCCCAGGATTGAACGTCTAGTCTCGTAGGGTATTCTGTTTCGAGTGGAGGAGTGAAGGGCTCTTCTGTTGAAGTATCTTTGGACATTTTCAAGGGTGTTTCACTATGGGTGACTAATGATTGGCTACTGAGAGAACAGACTGCTAGACTCTTATGGGCCAGTTGGCTGATCCAGCATGACACTAATTACATTCATATATCTTAACTATCTTATTATGTATCTTTTTTTTTAATGTACACTGAGAGCGTATGCACCAAAGACAAATTCCTTGTGTGTCAAATCACACTTGGCCAATAAAGAATTCTATTCTATTCTATGCATACATACTCTGCCAGGGCTGGATGACCACGTGATCGCAGCAAAGAGATTCAGATGATTCAGGAGATTTAAGAGATTTTCTTCTATCTAGAGATTGCTCAGACATTTGCATCTTAATAGTGGAAGCCCTAGGTTTCCTTCGTCCCTTTTGTTCCCATCTGACTGGCTTCTACTATTCAAAGGAGGAAGGAGCCCAGACATGGCAACTCTATTGTGCTTGCTTTAACAGAAAGACAGGTTTAGAAGGGACCCTGGAGGTCTTCTAGTCCAACCCCCTTCTAAGGCAGGAAACACTACACCATTTCAAACAAAAACTAATATCAAATGACCTTAGTGCTAAAGCCCACTGCAACAATATCGCCAAAAAGGCTTCTAGAGTTGTTAACCTGATCCTACGCAGCTTCTGCTCCGGCAATCTCACACTACTCACCAGAGCCTACAAAACTTTTGCCAGACCCTCCTTGAATACAGTTCATCTGTCTGGAACCCATACCACATCTCGGACATCAACACCCTTGAAAATGTCCAAAGATACTTCACCAGAAGAGCCCTTCACTCCTCCACTCGAAACAGAATGCCCTATGTAAGCAGACTATCAATCCTAGGTCTTGAAAGCTTAGAACTACGATGCCTAAAACACGATCTAAGTATTGCCCACAGAATCATATGCTGCAACCTCCTGCCTGTCAATGACTACTTCAGCTTCAACCACAACAACACAAGAGCATGCAACAAATTCAAACTTAATATTAATCACTCCAAGCTTGACTGTAAAAAATATAACTTTAGCAATCGAGTTGTCGAAGCATGGAACTCATTACCGGACTCAGTAGTGTCAACCCCTAACCCCCAACATTTCTCCCTTAGACTATCCACGATTGATCTCTCCAGGTTCCTAAGAGGTCAGTAAGGTTACGGAGAGGGGCGGCATACAAATCTAATAAATAAATACATAAATAAATAAATAAATGAATGAATGAATGAATGAATGAATGAATGAATAAATAAAATAAGTCCACTAGCGTGCCTTTCGTCCCCTGTCCATTTGTCTCTCCTTATTTTATATATCATATATCTTTTCTTCCTTTCATATATTTTCTCTACTTTTATATCTTTTCTTTATATATAATACCTTATGTCTATCCTATTCAATATGTATTGTGTATTGGACAAAATAAATAAATAAATAAAAATGGTTGTCCAATCTTTTTTTTAAAATATCCAGTATTGGAGCACCACTTTTGGAGGCAAATTATTTTATTGATTAATTGTTCTAATGATCAGGAAATTTCTCCTTAGCTTTAGTGTTTTAGGTAGATTTTCTCCTTGATTAGTTTCCATCCATTGCTTCTTTTTCTCCTTTCAAGTACAGTACTGTACTTTGGAGAATAGGTTGACCTCTCCCTCTTCTTTGTGGCAGCCCCTCAAATACTGGGATACTCTAATCACCTCTAGTCCTTTCTTCTTTCTCCTTTCTTCTCTTGATCAAACAGGCAAGACTTTAAGACGTTACAAAACCTGCATAACCTGTGAACTGCTGTTGAGATAATTGTTGAAATGGAAGGTTGCTTTGTGACATGTCTGTTTTCTGCCTTAAACTCTGTAAGGCTAATTATTGATTGTGTCCAATGCAATTCTGCTTGTTTCTGACGGCATAATAACACTAAACATATAAAATACAGTGCAGGTTAATAAAGGATTTTTGCATTTAGAAAAGAAGATTGCCTGCAGGGTGGAATCAGAATATCAAGAATACAGTTGAGATCACACGGTTGAAACTCCACTTTATTTTTATACGCACGTTTCTTATCTGAGACATATAAGAAAAAGATGAGGCTTCGGTTGCATGGATGCAGATCAGTGGGGAAATCCAATTTTTTTTACTACTGGTCCTGTGGACATAACTTGATGAGTGTGTATGGCCTGGTGGGCATGGTTTAGTGGCCGAATTTTGGGCAAAATCTCCATTCCCACCTCACTCCAGGGGAAAGATCCTGCAAAATTCCCATTCTCTCCCCACTCCTGGAGTAAGGATATTGCAAAATCTCCATTCCCACCCCATTCTGGGGTCAGCCAGAGGTGGTATTTGCTGGTTCTCCAAATTACTCAAAATTTCCACTACTGGTTCTCCAGAACCTGTAAGAACCTGCTTGATTTCACCCCTGGTGGCATGCTGACCTTCTTCACTTGACCTCCTCCATCTGCTATAGATGTCTGTAGTAACAAGAACCCCAGTATTAATTAAAATTAATCTACCCAAAACATCTCTGTCTTGATATTAAATTTGCCTCCTCAATTTTCTAGTTTTTTCTTCCAGTTGACATTTAATGCAGTGCTTCTACAATTTACATGAATCTTCTCCATTATGTTTTACAATTGCCCTGTTTGGTCTCATTATTATTAATTGCTTCAGTCCATTTTAAAAATGTTTTGGCATGATAAGTAATGAAGTAGTGAGCTGGCTACATTACCATCAACATCATTTTGTCTATTAATTTAGTTTTAGCTCTTTTTATAGTTTTTAATGCTTTTATATTTGTAAATAATAGTTTTGTAGCAATAGCGTTTAGACTTACAGTATATACTGCTTCATAGTGCTTTTACAGCCCTCTCTAAGCTAAGGTGACCAGACAGTCATGTCTTTTAGCCATTTATCCCAGATCTAGGATGTGCTATTTGAGTGTTCCCTTTATTTTTTTGAGCAGTATATAAAAGCAGACAAAATGAACCCCTCACTATGGGGGCTGCTCCAAATGTTGGGGCTTCCCAGAAATTTTCATAAGCAAGCTTGCAATTGACTGCAGGAATCATTGCAGTGCACACCAGGCACTTCTCTTAAAAATTAACTACACTAAGGCAAAGGTTAAGCAGCATGCCATGGCTTGTATGCTGTCTGTGTATCTGTTGTGTGACTTTATCTGCATGAGGTGGAAAGTCTCCAGCATCATGTGAGAAGATTGCATCAGTCAAACTGCTTAGAGCCTGTTGCTTTCCGAGTCTGGGGATTTTTTTACAGTAGGAAGTAGCTTCTTTTTGCCAAAGGCAGAACTTTTGCTATCCCTTGTTCTTGCTCTTTCTATTTATTTATTTATTGGACTTATATGCCACCCCTCTCCGTGGATTTATGGCGGCTCACAACAAACAAAAAGATACAATATAAAACATTTCTAAGCCAATTAATAGAATAATTACTTTAAAAATTATCTTAAAACTAGTCATATTAAAAACGAACAATCACATCCATACTGTAACATTCAATACATTTACTGGGTAGATTTTACATGCTGATAAGTAAAAAAACAAGTAATAAATAAAAGGATGGAAATCATAATGGAAAATCTCTCTGATTATATTTGTGTCAAATGAAGAAATGTACATCACGATATGTTTAAATTATCATTTATTTAAAAGATGAATTCAGCTACCCATGGTTAAACTTGGTCCGTAGAAGCAGTAGCTGAGAAACGATTTGTATCATATACAGTAATCCCTCGCTACTTTGCAGTTCATCTTTCATGAATTCGTTATTCCACGGTTTTTTTCAAAGGGAAAAGAACGCCGGGGCAGGGACGGTTTTTGTGTTTGTTTCTGTGTGTGTGTAAACTGCAGCGGTGGCCTCCTTCAGCCTGCGCGGCAGCTGAGAGAAGCTGGTCTCTCTCAGCGGTCAGCAGCGGTGGGTTGTTAACAATACAGGGAGGGTTTATAAGTCCAAATACTCGTTAAATACATACAAAAATATATTTCATCTACTTCGTGGAAATTATTTTTTCGCAGGTGGTCTTGGAACGCATCCCCCGCAAAAAACAAGGATCACTGTAGTCCAACCTCTATGCCTGTCTTTTCATGACTTAGATAAGTGATGGCGAACCTTTTTTCCTTCGGGTGCCGAAAGAGCGTGGGCACGCACTAACGCACTTGCGCGAGTGCCCACACCCATAATTCAATGCCTAGGGAGGGTGAAAACGGCTTCCTCCACCCCCCGGAGGCCCTCTAGAGGCCAGAAATGGCCTGTTTCCCAACTTCTGGTGGGCCCAGTAGGCTTGTGTTTTGCCCTCCCCAGGCTCCAAAGGCTTCCCTGGAGCCGGAGGAGGGTAAAAATGCCCTCCCCCATTCCCCGAAGGTGCTCTGGAAGCCAAAAACGCCCTCCCAGAGCCTCTGTGCAAGCAAAAAGTCAGCTGGCCAGCACACACATGCACGTTGGAGCTGAGTTAGGGCAACAGCTTGCGTGCCAGCAGATAAGGCTCTGTGTGCCACCTGTGGTACCCATGCCATAGGTTTGTCATCTTAGATACTGTTTCTGCCACTAAGTCAATGACTTTTATGTGGTGTGTGTGTATATGTGTATGTGTGTGTGTGTTAGACTGCAAAAAGAAATATGCAGTGGTAGTTATGGAGCTGTAAGGTGGGCAGCTTCTTCTGTGTGAAAACTCATGCCACACCCTTCTTCCTGGTTTCTCAGTTCTCTCTTCTCCTTGTTGAAGTCTTAACACACACTCCCATGGCATCTTGGCATTTTTCACAAGGCCTTTTAAATGGTCTTTTCTTGTTCTCTTAGTCTGGTATACATGTAACCACACAAATGGGCAGGGAGGGGACCAGTGATGGCTTCTAAATCCCATCGCTACCGGTTCGTGTGCCCGCTTGTGAGCGTGCAATGCTTCTGTGCATGCGCAGAAGTGATCGGGATAATTGGGCAGAGCCTTCCGCTGCTACCTGTTCATAAAACAGAATCATGCTGGTAGCAACCCACCATTGAAAGAGACCAAGAATGCGGAGTCCTGTTACTCCACTGATCAGTTCATGGAGAGGATGAAGCATTGTAAGGACAGTAACTAAGAGGGTGGATACATTTATTCTCAAGGTTTATCAGGAAGACAAGTGGAAGGATGGAAGTGGTCTCTGATTCCTGAACTTCTACATGAATTTGCATTGGCAGTCAAACAGGTGAGATAGTCAGCCTTACTTTTCCCCCCCTGTTATATTTCCTGTTTGAAGTCTCCTGACCCTTTGCCCTCTCCAAATGAGTCATCGTTCTGTTCAAACAATATCTAGAGTCAGGAAGTTTTTCTCAGAAAATGCAAATTTAAGAGAATAAGCTTTGTAGATCAATAGAAAGTAGCAAAAGTAAATGACTCATGATCTGCTATTAACATGTTATGACACTTGCTTTACTAAAGGGAAGACTAAATAAGAAGCATATGATTTGGAGATGTGTTTTTTAAAAGTTAGATAGTAGAACAAAATATATAGTAAACTTATTCAAAAGAGCTCATGGTAAGATTATAAAGCAATATGAGGTTTTAAAACCTTTAACCTTTGAAAAGCTAGTGATGTTCCACTTGAAAACCATCACAGATCCACTGTTAGACCCCCTGCAATTTGCATACCGAGCAAATAGATTGACAGATGGTCTGTTAATATGGCTCTACACTACATCCTTCAACATCTTGAATCTCCAATAACCTACGCTAGGGTCCTCTTTGTAGACTCCACCCCAGAACACCCAATTTGCAGACCCAGAATGAAAGAAAACTCTGAGGCTTGAGTTTCCTCAATGTTCCATTTTATTAGAGATGTCATATTGGCAAATCTGGGAAAACCTGAATTTGAAAACTTCCGGTTTTCTACACCTAGAAGAAAGTTCAAGTTCCCGCCCCAGCACCCACATGTCCATCATATTATCCAATCAATGCACCATCCCAACTGGAGATGTCCCCCCAGCACACCCTTCCAGATGCAGGGTAGAGTGACCTTGACCCTAGGAGAGAGGAATGTTATTTTGACTATATCTCCCTACTCACACACTATCCCCCACAGCATTAAATGTGGCGGGCCTGAAGATCCAAGGCCCAAGATGGTTTCCAAGCCTGCCATCTGCATTATGATGGGACCAATCTTTCTCCTTTTGACAGAGAAATTATTTATAAAACCCATCGCATATGAAAATTAATTGTCTGGTTCTCATTTGTCATAATGTTGTTGTCACAAGGCAGTTACTGTATTTGAAACAAGACAGTTTATGGTGTCCTAAATGAAAGTAGTAACACAAGAAAATGCTGCTCTTTTTCTCAACCTCTCCCAGACCCACACTTCATTTTTTTAAGTGGTTTCCATGTTCATCCATAACCTTTTCATGCTAGAGTCAGATGAGCTGTTTGAAATAAAACACAGCTGGACCAAGAAACAAAACACTTCAAACTGTTTTACTTATATATTCATTTTCCAATGTATATGGCCACTGATCTCATGGGACATTGGGTGGCATACAACAATCCAGTAAAAACAGTAAATATATGAAATAATAATTAGTTAAAACCATGATATAACAATTATTTAGAAAAATTCAAAAATCATCAAGTGAAAGTTAATATGGCATGAAATGACCCCATTATAATTTGTTAATAGTTGCAGATCAAGCTGTTAAGGGCAAAGAGCATAAAGAGAGAAAGTGCTCCATTTGGGTACGATTTAACAAAGAGCTTATGAAAGGAGATGGTCCATAAGACTGTGGAATCCTTTGACTGCTTTTTCAGAAGAAGTGTCATTATATACCAAAATGATTAGGGGATTTGAAACCAAGACTTACGAAGAGAGATTGCGGGAACTGGGCATGGATAGCCTAGAGAAAAGGAGGGGCAGAGGGGACATGATAGCTGTATGCAGGTATATGAGGGGTTGCCACAGAGAGGAGGGGACCACTCTATTCTCCAGAGCACCAGAGGGCCGGACGAGGAACAATGGCTGGAAGCTGACCAAGGAGAGATTCAACCTAGAAGTAAGGAAGAACTTCCTGACGGTCAGAGCGATCAACCAGTGGAACAACCTGCCTGCGGAGGTTGTGAACTCCCCAACTCTGGACACTTTCAAGAGGAGATTGGACTGCCATTTGGCTGGGGTGCTTTAGGATTCCTGCTCAGGCAGGGGGTTGGACTTGATGACCTGCATGGTCCCTTTCAACTCTAACAATAAATAAATAAATAAATAAATAAATAAATGAATGAATGAATGAATGAATGAATGAATGAATGAATGAATGAATAAAGCAAGCAAGCAAGCAAGCAAGCAAGCAAGCAAGCAAGCAAGCAAGCAAGCAAGCAAGCAAGCAAGCAAGCAAGCAAATAAATAAATAATAAAATATCCAGTGAGCTTTCTAGTAAAGTTGCAGTAAACTATGCCTAAGATCAATATTTAAGTAAATATTTCTTAAAAGACATCACTATTTGTTTCAAGATAACATTAGCAGCCCTAACTTTTCTCACCTCATTTTTAGATCAGTCTTATTTTAACAAAAGGTGAAATCACTGAACTCTCCCCCACTGTACCCTTCCCTAAATCAGTCTAGAAGGTTGCAATGTTTGATGGTATTGAAGATAATTGATTGAAAAGTCCTAGAATGGGAGTTTCTGGTTTCCCCTGAAATCACAGAGAATAATTAACAAGTGTTATTCGTTGGCAAGGGTTTGGACTAGAAGACCAGCAAGGTTCCTTCCAACTTATGCTAGTCTGTTATTCAGGAAAGAATGGTTAGGAATTGTGCCAATACATTGATTGTAAAACATTATTATCTCTAAGCTATGCTATTACGCTAATATAAGAATAAAATAAAAATTGAAGCATAGATAGTATGTTGAATTGCTTAGAAAAGTTGATAAAAATGCCATAAACAAATAAAACTTACCTTTTGGCCAGACTTTGATGTTTAATTTGAATTTTTTTGAAGTTATATCTGTTTATCTAAACAAAGAATATTAAGCAGTAAAATCAAACATACAATCAAAAATACTTTTTATTCATAGAAAAATGTTATTTTAAGCCAACCAAAATCATTTGACAGTGAGATGGGTGGTATATAGATTAAATAAATGAACAAACAAATAAACAAACAATCAATAAATAAGAAAGACTTTCTGAAGTGAACAGAATATTATCCAAATTTTGAAACGTATCAGGAAAGACTTAATGAACTCAATCTGTATAGTCTGGAGGACAGAAGGAAAAGGGGGGACATGATCGAAACATTTAAATATGTTAAGGGGTGGAAGTGTTTTTAATAGGAAAGTGAACACAAGAACAAGGGGACACAATTTGAAGTTAGTTGAGGGAAAGATCAAAAGCAACATGAGAAAATATTATTGTACTGAAAGAGTAGTAGATCCTTGGAACAAACTTCCAGCAGACGTGGTTGGTAAAGCCACAGTAACTGAATTTAAACATGCCTGGGATAAACATATACCCATCCTAAGATAAAATACAGGAAATAGTATAAGGGCAGACTAGATGGACCATGAGGTCTTTTTCTGCCGTCAGTCTTCTATGTTTCTATGCCAGTAATTGGACATAAAATTACAAATGGTATCCCACAAAAACAGAGTAGATTTGAATAATTACTTTCTATGATCAGGATTCTGCTCCTGAGTGCTTATATACCCTAAGATAGCATTTGCTTTTTTAGCAACTTGATCATACTGCTAGCTCATGTCTACATTGTGGTTGACAAGGACAAACAGATTGTTTTCACGTATCCTACCCTGAAGCCAGGTCTTGCAATCCTAGACTCATGTCTTTTATTTTTCCTACCTAGATGGAGTTTATATTTTTCCTTGTTAAAATAGAACATGTTTTTTACACAGTCTGCGGCCTTGCTAGATTTGATTTAATCTTGTCGCCTTTAGATTATACTAGTTGTCCCTCCCAGTTTTGTGTCGTCTCGCAAAATTCATAATTCTCTTATCTAAGTGATTGATAAAATGGTGAGCAGCACAAAGTCCAAGACAGGCCTGTCACACTCCATTTAATAATTCCCTAAAAGATAAATAACCACATTCTTTAGGTGCAATAATTCAGCCAATTGCAAATATGTCTGAAATAATATTATTTTAGCCATATTTTATCAGGAGGCATTCTGTTGAAAGCTTTGCTAAGGTCCAAGTACACTAAACTAATCTGTCAAAGAAGAGACTACAGATAGTTTAGTATGATGTATTTGCAACAACTAACGCTTGCTGGCTCCTCTCAATGGTAGCATGCCTTTCCACAAATATCTTGCTTGAAAATCTGTTTGAAGACTTGGTCCCATGTGTTATAAAACTGACAGATCTGTAGTTTCCCAGTTCTCCTATTTTCCTGATTTCAAAGATGGGAACATTTTCTCTCTTCTGGGCCGTTGTCAATTTTTAGGAGTTCTCCAAGATTATTAAGAAGGGTGTTGATATCATCCCTGTTAGTTGCTTTAATAACCTGTTTACCTGTGATATAATCAGTGATGGGCTGCCAAAATTTTTACTGCCACGCTATGGGCATGACTTATTTTATAGGTGTGGCTTGATGGTCATGTGACTGGGTAGGAATGGCTTGCAGGCCCTGTGAGCAGGTAGGAGTGGCTTGAAAATCATGTGACTGGGGGGGGTGGCTTAAAGGTCATGTGATTGGGTGGGAGTGGCTTACGGACCAAGATACATTTTCAAATTGGTGCTTGGACTCTTTTTCAGTTGATTAAGTCACATTGTTTGAATAGCCACAAAAAGGACAAATGATAGACAGCATTATTTGTTGAGAAGCACAGTAACATTTTAAGGTTTTGTATCGAACCCACAAGGTTCAGTATGATAACAGATTAGGCAAGTAGGCAAGGCAATTTTCTTTAATTGCTATAAAAGTTCAGTTCTAGATAATGATTAAAACGATTAAAGCATTTGTGGTTTAAAGCATACTATTTAATTATTTCCTCGGAGAGGGGCAGCATAGAAATCAATCAATCAATCAATCAAATAAATAAATAAATAAATAAATAAATAAATAAATAAAAATAAATAAATAAATAAATAAATAAATAAATGTAATTAAGGATCATACCAAGGTACTAGAGAAGGAAAAACAATTAAAAAACTATCAAGTATTCAATAAATAGTGCATAAACCTAATGCCTCCACTGCACCCCCCCCCCGTGGGGGCAGTAGCCCATTACTGGATATAATTCATTTGAAACCAGAGATCTTATTTCAGTTAAATATATTGTATGAAACCCCCATGTTCTTCCTCTTTTTTTGTTTTCAAATGAATTTTGACTCTTATAGTTGACTTTGCAATATTTTCAGAGGTTGTTTGCCATGGACTTCTTCCTGAGGCTGGGAGGAAGCAACAGATTGTTAGTCAAGCTGGCTTTCATGGCCAAGGCAGGGCTAGAACTCACAGAGTTCTAGAATTCATTAGCACTTACTCGCCTGGCTTCTAAACCTGTGCCTTTCACTACTTTTATCAAAGTGGCTCTCTAATTGTGTCTTACCTTCTCCTTTTTGACCTTAAGTTATTGTGTTCTCTTTCTCCCCTATGCTTTATAATGACTAGTTAGGTCTCCATTTATCTTACCGGAGAAAATAGATGCAAAATAGGAGTTAAGAAGGTCTGTTTCTGATCATTGTTCAATACCAAGTCACAATGTTTTGCTTTAGTCATGAATATTTTTTAAGAAATAAACTATAAAGGAATGAAGACAGTATTTATAATTCTGATAGCACCAAGAACTAAGTATCAAGATTTGGCTATCTTAAAGCTACTGCATTGTATATGCATTCACATCTTGAGTGTGAAGGTCTGTGCATTCAATTTTTGACAAAGGGTCTGATATCTGCCTTCCCATGTTTGGTTAATCTCAAAAACAATGAAAATTATAATATACATAGTGTCTGATAGCCAGTGTAACATTTTAATCAATTGTATCTCCAACTTGATAAACATACTATTTGAAATATATTGTTCTTGTTTTTCAAAATGTAGGCTACAGTACATTTTCTTTGATTGATAAAGAGTACCAAGAATTCATGTAAATAATGTAACATGTAACTGTGACACACAAGTTTTGATGTCCCTATGTCAGAAAAAGTTTAAATAAATTATCATTTCTAGAGACATTGTTATCTAGCTTAATATCATTGATGATGCTACAGATTAAGTTTTCCTATAATCTTGTTTCCTTGGGGTTTCATTGATATGAACAAAAGAACTATGATAGAAACATAGAAACATAGAAACATAGAAACATAGAAGACTGACGGCAGAAAAAGACCTCATGGTCCATCTAGTCTGCCCTTATACTATTTCCTGTATTTTATCTTACAATGGATATGTTTATCCCAGGCATGTTTAAATTCAGTTACTGTGGATTTACCAACCACGTCTGCTGGAAGTTTGTTCCAAGGATCTACTACTCTTTCAGTGAAATAATATTTTCTCCCGTTGCTTTTGATCTTTCCCCCAACTAACTTCAGATTGTGTCCCCTTGTTCTTGTGTTCACTTTCCTATTAAAAACACTTCCCTCCTGAACCTTATTTAACCCTTTAACATATTTAAATGTTTCAATCATGTCCCCCCTTTTCCTTCTGTCCTCCAGACAGATTGAGTTCATTAAGTCTTTCCTGATACGTTTTATGTTTAAGACCTTCCACCATTCTTATAGCCCGTCTTTGGATCTGTTCAATTTTGTCAATATGTTTTTGTAGGTGAGGTCTCCAGAACTGAACACAGTATTCCAAATGTGGTCTCACCAGCGCTCTATATAAGGGGACCACAATCTCCCTCTTCCTGCTTGTTATACCTCTAGCTATGCAGCCAAGCATCCTACTTGCTTTTCCTACTGCCCGACCACACTGCTCACCCATTTTGAGACTGTTAGAAATCACTACCCCTAAATCCTTCTCTTCTGATTATAGTTCATATAAGTTTTTACTGTTGCTTGAACAACTAATTCATAGATATCACTTTAATCCAAAGTAAGAAAGAAATACATTGTGATTCTGTCATATGATATTGATTCAAAGGAAAAATTAAATAGTCCAATAATTAATCCTTGAATCAGAAGCTGTAGTTTTCTTCCAAAGAGATTGTTCATGCCTGTTTAGATGAGTAATTTCTTCCTCTTACAACACCCTTTAAAGCTGTCCTTGTTTTATTTAAAAGTCTAAAAGCAATTTTGTTTGAAGGATCGGCAGGTTTTGCATGGGACTGCAAGTCAGTTGTTGACTGAAGCTGCAACCCTATGACCCATCAAATAAGAACTTACTCTATTTTTTTGGACTATAAGATGCACCAGAGTATAACTTAGTTTTTGAGGGGAAAAATAAGGAAAAGGCTGATTGGCAGGAATACCCCCAAATCAGTTGATTACAAGAGCCTGGGTAGTGCAGTGGTTAGAGTGCAGTGTTGCAAGCTACTTCTGCTGATCACCGGCTGCCAGCAGTTTGGCAGATCGAATCTCAGTAGGCTCAAGGTTGACTTAGCCTTCCATCCTTCCAAGGTTGGTAAAACAAGGATCCAGATTGTTGGGGGCACTATGCTTACTCTCTGTAAATGGCTTAGAGAGGGCTGTAAAGCACTATGAAGCGGTATATAAGTCTAAATGCTAAAAGCTGTTCCCAGGTTCATTGGTTGTGAGCTCTGTATAACCCCTTGCTCACTTTCTTTTTTTAAATGTAGAACAATTCGGCCTATTTTTAAATGGTTGGAAAGTGTGATAAAAGCTTGTACTATTAATTGGGGAACATTTCCACAGACCTTGGGGTAGTGTGGAGCAATCAATTCCTTTTTGATGATAGGGAATATATTTGAGCACTTTGTACTTTACAATTCCCCCCCCCTCCTTTAGTTAATCTTATTTTTTATATTGTTTTAATCATATCCTGCAATCTAGCTAGAGCAGCACTTCCCAAGCCTGGGTAAAATTGAGTAAAAGGTTTTTTTCTTTGCGTCATGATATGATTCACTACCTAATCACAATAGGAGCAGCTGAAAAAGAACTTTCTGATAAGCTTAACCAACTTCCTTGGTTATGAAGGATAAAGTTTGGAAAACACTGAGCTAGATCACTTCCCAGTTTAGCTAGCATTTAGTAAACCACATTTAATCTCATCTGTCATATGAACGAGCCTTTGTAATTAATGTACAGTATGGTCAATTTATTGGGTTGAATAAATCAATAACATTGTTTTAGTTTCTTAGAAGCGTGTTTCAGGTTTACATAAATTTGTGTTTAACCATTCCCCATTTTTAAAAACAACATTGCCTGTAATATTGCTGTTACATTGTTTTTTTCTCTATTCAATCTAGACTGTATTTTAAGGGTGGGATCAAAACAATTCAGATGGTGCATCTGCAAGCCGGCTTTTCAGCCAGGATAAGCATGGGCACACTTGTGGCTGACCTGGTCAAGTGAGTGTATACCAGGAGTGTGTGATCATAATACAGTGTGGTCTTTGGGTGGAATCAGGCAAACTGAATGCTGAGGCTTTCAAAAAATGTTTTTCTGATCAATAAAGCCAAGTATGTCCCAAGGGTGATTTTTCAAGAGAAAACTGGACTTTCTGTTTTTTTCTCTTAAGACTTTCTGTTTTTTTCTCTTAAGACATTTCATTTCATTTTTCATCCAAGAAGCTTCGGCTGTTTTTCTTGCCATCCAAAGAAGCTTCTTCAGCTCTGTTTTTCTTGAACATTTTATCCAAAAAAGCTTCTTCAGCTCTGAAGAAGTTTCTTGGATGAGATGCGAAACATCTGCAAAGAAAAAAAACCCTGAAAGTCTAACAGAAAAAGCACCAATGATGACCTGGATGATTGAAGCCATCCAGAGAGAATAAAGCAAATGTTTGTTTGTTTGTTTGTTTGTTTGTTTGTTTGTTTATTTATTTATTTATTTATTTATTTATTTATTTATTTAATCAATCAATCAATCAATCAATCAATCAATCAATCAATCAATTTATATGCTTGTCTGAAGTAGTGTAGGGTTTCCTGCCTAAGCAAGGGGTTGGACTAGAAGACCTCCAAGGTCCCCTCCAACTCTGTTACTGTTGTTACTATTACATTATTATTATTATTATTGTTATTGTTGTTGATGATGATGATGATGATGATAATAATAATAATAATAATAATACCCAACTCCTTCCGTAATCTGGGCACCTTACAACAAGTAAGAACAGTATAAACAATCTAAACCCCATTACCTTTCTTCTATTCCTATACCTCTTCTTCTATTCTTTCATTGATATATTTTATTCCTATATCTTCTATTCTTTCTTAGATATATTTTACTATGAGTATATCCTCTGTAACCTTCATTATGTATTTTACTATGTGTATATCCACTAAAACCCTCATTGTGTATTGGACAAAATCAATCAATTAAAAACAATAAACAATAAAACCCCATTAAAGCCTCAGCGAATAAACTCGCAAAGCAGCGGCCAAGCGAGCCAGGCTGTTCCTCGCCTCCCGCATCCTTCCTCAACCACGTGAAGCCGGAAGCCTCGCCACGCCTTCCCAGATCGAGAGCTCAGTCGAGCGGGGTTGTGAGGGGGGCCGGGCCGTCAGGAGGCCTTCTCATTGGGCCAGAGCCGCGCTCGTGATTGCGAAGGCGAGGCCGAGGCCGGCGGGTTCGAGCTCCGCCTGTCAGGCCTTTCCCCCCCCCTCTGCCGCTCCCCTTCCACAAGTCGGGCGGCCGTCACTCGCCAAGCGCCTCCGAGCCGCTCAGGAAGATAAATTTCCCCGCCTCCCCGCAACACTTCGTTCGGCTTCGTTTCCCCTTTCGTCTTTTACAGGCCGCAGAAAAGCCTGCCCGGTTTGGGCCAGCCCGAAGCTGGCCTCCGACGTCGACATGGAGCCTTGCCCGGCGACGGACGGCTCCTGCGAGAAGAAAAGGTGAGAAGGGGCCCCGATCCTTTTGCCCTTCATTCTGCCGGTCGCGGCCTGGGAGCCTTTGGCGCGATTGGCACTGCCTGCCGTTGTTATAGGAGGGAGGACAAGAGGCTTCCACACACACCACTCATCCTCGGCCCCCATTGTATTTCTTTTAAACAATGTTAATTCGCCGTGTGGAGTTTGAGGGGGGAAAGAAAGAGCGTCTTTCTACTGCGAGCAGTATTTTCTCTTTCTCTCATCTTTATAATCGCTCAGCCTTCACGGGCAAAGCCCACGTCAACCTCGCAGGCGATTTGTTCGCCTCGGGGCTTCCCCCACCCCCGGCAGACGGGCTCGCCGAGCCCAATTCCGAATGCTGGGTATTGTAATCTCGCCGCGGGTGCAAATTATGTAGAACTCCCGCCTTCGAACCTTGGTGGTGTTGTTCGAAATTTTGGGTCTCGTTTTTTTAAAAAAATGGGTAGAACTTGGGAGATCTCTTCCCCCCCCCCGGGGGTTTGTTTTTAATTATTCCCTCTCTTTTCGGGCCCATCTTTTGTTCGTAGCGACCCCCCCCCCTTTGCTTCCCAACTACCATTTTTTTCTTCCTGTTTTTCCCTAAATAGCTTTCCCTCGCTTCACATTTGTCTTCATGTCCTCTTATGCCCTCCCTCCTCCCCCCCTTCTTCCTTTTTCTTAGGAGGATGTTTTCACTCTTTTATTTCTTCTCCTCCCCCAATTGTCCACGTCGCCATTTTGTGCTGGGGGGGGGGAGAATATGTGAATGTGAGAATCAGAGAGAAAGAGAGAAATCAGATTTCTCTCAAGATTTGATGGTAGACGTTCTTAGCTTGCTAAATGTGCAACTTTTTTTTGCAAGTTATTTGCTAATGTAGGACATGGAGTCTCTACATTTGAGTTTTTATTTTATTTTACCTTTTTTTTGTTCCTATTTTTTAAAACATAACAAAAATATCTGGCATTTCCAAAGAGTAGGAAATAGCTTTAATATAATGATTGTCTGATTGTGATTTTTTTTTGGGGGGGGGGTAATCCACGGGAGTTATGTTAATGCATCTTGACTGTAAATGAATATGAAAAGGATGGGTCTGTTTTGGCTGGTTATGATTTGGAAAGAACAGCACTTTGCTTTGCTGTGTACATTTTCAAATCCTTTGTAAGCAGGCAATAAGAGATATCAATTAGAAAGGCAGGTAGAAGGAGAGCTAATAATAGAGATGGAGATATGCTGTCTTAAGTGGGACAGTCAATGATACTTTTAAGTTTTTCAGATTCTTTCAGTGGTTGGGACAGATTACCCTGTAATTTTTAGTGGAATGATATTGAAAAGGGCATTATCCTGCAAGGTTGGCATAAGTTCCCAACTTGTGCTTCTCCTACCTGAATCTTTGTGAGATAATTTCAACTTAAGTTCTCTCCAAACTACTCCTGCCAGAATAAGGTTGATACACTTTAGTGAATTATAAGCAGTAAATTTTTTGGTTTGTGTTAAGGTCTGCATTTATGTGTTTTTGGAAGTTGCAGGTCCTTGGATGGTCTGTTTTGTATTTCACTAACTTCAAACCTTTTATGTAGGATTAAGTTTATCAATTTTACAGTACGTATATGTAAACAATAGGATGAGCACTCTGTACTATGTTAAAATAAACTGTTTTAATATCATGTGGCTCCTTGATGTGGTTAGATACAAAAATGGCTTTACTGGTTCAAAAGAAAGAATAATTTGCATTGTAGGACTAATCTGAAGCTTTTCTCTACCAGTTGTGAAATACGCAACTTCTTCCATTCCATTTAATATTCAGTAGTAGACCATGTTGACTGTGACAAAACTGTGTCTTTTATTTTGGGGGGACGATAGCTGGGGAAGGTATACATCAGCTGATGTGACATGTAAAGGTTTGGATATCCCCATCTCTAGGAACTGTCTCATTTTTTGTAATAGGGCAATCTACATTGTACAAAAAAGGTAATTACCCACCAAGTTTCAAAAATATCTCCCTGCTGTAAGAGGAACAATACAAATGTCCTCTGGTTCAATTTATATGTTAATCCTTCTCTTGAATTTTAGTGTGAATACTTAGCAGTTTGTAACTAAATATTTAGGACTAGTGAACAGCTTCCATAAATCCTGTCTCCACCCCTAGGGTATAAAGCAATTAAAAATTCTTCAAAGGGGACTGGATTGCTTCATACCTTTATAGACCTTGAGTAAAAAACAGGTGGGCCTTATTACATTACATTAAATGTGTTTTTTTAAACCATTTATGATTTAAAATAGTCAATATATTTGATATTACATTTTTCAGAATTTGGTGCAAAGGTTACTGGTTTGTCTTTATTTTGTTTTATCTTTCCTTCAGAACTTGAATAAAATCTGGATTCTTAAATTTTTTACATTGTAAATATTTTATCTATTTATCATCTCTTTACTCATATCCCAGGAAGTCTTCTAAAGCACTTAGTAGAATTTTGTAGAGTTGTGCAATTAATAGGTAATATGACAGGATTTTCCTCTCAACCCCTATTTCACCTACATCAATTCTAACTTACAAAGAAACAACATGTGATGGAATGATTCATGATTTGGTGTGAATACATCTATCCAAAAAATATTGTAAACTTAGTAGAGGAAGTTGCCTCTCAGAGAAGCTGAAACATGATTCTTTTAAAATCATGAACTCAAGAATGGTTGGCTCTCCTTTGGCTTTTTTTTTTACCTTCCAAAGGGAGAATTGAAAACTTCTTTCTGCTTTGCAGAGGTTATATTTTACCATATTTGTGACTGTAGCTTATATAAAACCTGTTTTTATTTTCCAAATACAGTATAATTCTGATTCAAACAATGCCCCATTGCTTTAATTAGCCCAGGTCTTTCTGGTTGAAAAATAAAAATTTAAAATCAATGATGAAAGGAACATTGCACAGGAATGTTTGATAATATTAACAGTTGCATGTAGTGATGGCAGTTTAGTTTGCTTTCGGCCCAAGACTAGTTTTTGTTTGCCCCAATCTTTATGCTATTTAATATTTCTTCCTTGGAGTTTAGGAATTATCCAGTGAAAGAAGAGGAAAACATCACTTTCTTGCAACCTCAGAATATGTTGTATTCTGGCTTGCCAGCTGACTTTAAACCATTCCACTACTCTCTAATTCTGGGAATATAAAAATTTCCATAATGCTCCAAGCCAAGTATATTTTAAGTTTTGTTTTCCTTAGTGAATGGAAATAGACAAACTTTTGGTTTTGGAGGGACATGATTAATAGATAGGATGGCACACATTTTTATGGTATGGAAGAAGTAAAATACACAGCTATTTCCAGAGATATTGCATAAGGGACTCTTTGTACAGAAAATACCATATTAGTTATCTATAATAGAAACACCAACTTACCCAAATAAACTTCATTGTGGAAATATTGCATGATATAAAGATATCCTAACAGATAAGGAGGAATTGAAATCTACTCAAGAAGAGTTGGAGAAACAAGGAATAAAGATGGACTGGTACATGAGAATGCAATTGCAAGATATGATTAAAAATATTAAAATGAAGGGTATCAATTTAGAAATGACAGAATGAGATGAAATACAGGAATGGATGAAAGACTAATTAAAACATTGCATAACTACTTTTACATATTGATTTGGAGCAAGAGCAAGTGAAGGAAACAATGATTAAATGGGCAAGGAATTCCGGTCATACTATAGAACTGGATGAATGGCAAAAGCTTTGGAAAAGAAATTATAAATTGACAATGGCAACAGCATATAAAGAAAATGTGTACAGTGGTACCTCTACTTAAGAATGCCTCTACTTAAAAACTTTTCTAAATAAGAACCAGGTGTTCAAGATTTTTTTTGCCTCTTAAGAACCATTTTCTACTTAAGAACATGAGCCTGGAAAAATTTTCCAGGAAATTTCAGAGCGGCACAAAGGCATGGCTAGTTTCCTACCATTCTCCCTTTAATCCTGGCCATCTCGGGCTTTTCTGGGTTGCCAGAGGAGCCTTTCGGTGGTGCTTCCCCTCTCGGCCGCCTGGGTTTCTCTCTCTGGCGCAGTGTATGGGAGGCAGCCTCGCGCCGGTTGTGTGGGAGGCATGTGCTCTCAGAATCCTTTTTTTTAAAGCCTTAAATGTTTGGATTTTTAAAATTCCCCTCAGCTCACCTGCTTCCTTCCATAGCGACTGTCCTCCTCCTCTTCTTCCCCCTCCTCCTCCTACCCAAATTCTGAGCTTTTATTTCTTTCCTAATGGGTTTGCACACATTATTTGCTTTTACATTGATTCTTATGGGAAAAATTGCTTCTACTTTTCTACTTAAGAACCTGGTCACCGAACGAATTAAGTTCTTAAATAGAGGTACCACTGTATATGTTTTATAGATGGCACCTGTCCTCAGAAAGGATAGCTAAAATATTTAAATGTTGGAAACGTCAACAAATATCGGGTTATTTTAATCATATGTGGTGGACATGTGCTGATGCCAAAGCATATTGGAGCTCAATTCAAATATGAATAGATAAAAATATTGAAACAACATATAGAATTGAAACCAGAGATATTCCTCTTGGGTATATTATCAGAGAAATTTAAAAAGAAAATACATTTTTAATTATTTATATAATTACAGCAGATAGAATTGCATTTGTGCAAAAATGGAAAGTACCAAAAGCCCCTTCTGAAAGAGAGGTAATTAAAATAATGGATTGTGCAGGAATGAATAGATTGCCAATGATAAATATAAGGAAGACTCTGAATACTATAATGTATGGGGGAAATTTTATGATTGGTTGGAAAATGAATATGTATAGAAGACAAATAACATTGATAAATATGGAGGAAATAGAATTGAAGGTGGTAGATGTGGTGACAAAATTAGAGGTAGAGGTGACAAAATTAGGTAGTTGAGGAGGCAGCATTAAAGTAGTATTATTTTACCTAGGAAAATATAAGATATGTGCATAGATATGGATCATCCCCCCAATCAGAAAAGTTAAAGAGTTGCACCAATAATTAAAATGAATTTAGGGATATAAATAATCTGTCTGTTAACTATAAGACAGATTTTGACTAGAAACACTCAGGGAAGGGACAAGAGGGAGAAAAGAAAGTAGAGAAGGAAGGGAAGAAGGAGAGAGGAGGGGAGTAGGAAAGTGGGAGAGAAGGAGAAAGAAGGTAGAGGGAGAAAGAGGGAGGGGAGTGGTACTACATCAAGGGGAATACAGGCGATTAATAAAAGTATAAAAGGTGCTAATTAGAATGTTGGTTTATGTTTTATTGAAGAAATATATAACTATGTTTTGTACATGCATCAAGGGGAATACAGGCGATTAATAAAAGTATAAAAGGTGCTAATTAGAATGTTGGTTTATGTTTTATTGAAGAAATATATAACTATATTTTGTACATGCATGGATGTATAGTGGAGAAAAAAATGTTTCTGGGAACTTTATGCAGCTGTTACAATGAGTTTTCCTTTTTTTCTAAAAAAAACTATTGTCTTCTTTAGGTTTAGATCCCTTGAACAGGATAGCAAAATACAGTTCAGACCACTATTATTTAAATTTAAAGTAACACAAAAGGGCATTGCGATAGAACTTTGTGAATTCAAAACTAGCTGTGTCTGTGGAAGATTTGCTGCTCAACTCAGTCTTGCATTGTTTGAGGTTCAGTCTATTGAATTCGGAGAGTTTTTTAAATTGTTTCTGCTTACAAAACAGAATACAAGACTAATAGAAAACTGTTTTTAAAGATATTATTACATATCTAGTGATCTGCCTTTCTGTTATGTCAATAAAGAACAAGTTCATTAATAGATAAATTCAGAGAAGTTTATTTCCATAAAGCATGGAATTGGTTTTGTAATCTTAAAATATTAAAATAAAAACTGAAAAATATATTGGAATTTCCTGAGATATAATTGACTTCATTTTTAGGATCTTTTAAGACAGCTAAGAGAGTTTAGTGACATTCTAACTAGAGCATAATATTTAAGGCATCATTTAGTTTATATTTTTATTGGACTTGATAAAATAGTGACACTTTGTTAACCATAGCTAACTAATTTGGAACAATGGATACCAATTCATGCATAAGCCATAGTGTGTAACTCTGTTAAGGATTTTTATTAACTAATAGGAATTTGATAGCTGTCAAATTAGAATGCTTTTCGGATATGCTTTTATGCGAGCAACTGATCTGATCTGTACTAGTTGTGAGATTGGGCCATGATTGTGAATCCAAAAACGTACACTAAGAATGGCTCAAAAATGTGAACTTGTATAATAAGGCTTAACTTTCACTGTGTGGAAGGTTTTTTTTTCCAGAAATAGGACAGTTCACACAAACTAAATGATAGTGGACAATTGTATCTTCATAGAATCGAATAACTGATAAATCTGGAAGTATCCCAGTACTGCAAGCACATTCTTCCAAAGCAATCTTATTCAGAATGAGTAATTCCTATATTATTTGAATGGAAGAACTACTTACGCTATGGCCATCTTTTCAAATTCAGCTTATTTACCTAAAGCAGCTATTATATTTTTAATTGTTAACTATTAGTTTAGATTGGTTTCTCTTGATTACAATATTATAGAAGAATATTGCTGGATGTCTTCAACATATTAGAACTTCATGCAGATATTAAACAGCTAACCAGGAGACAAAAGAGTACTTTGGGAGAAAACAAAGTATTTAATTTGTTAGTTATACTGACTTATTTAAATTTAATAAAGTAAATAAATATGAACTTGCTGTTTGAAGTTATGATGGACCCCACTTACAACTCAATTTTGAAGTTGTGATAGTAATAGCACTTAGACTTATATACTGCTTCACCATGCTGTACAGCCCTCTCTAAGTGGTTTCCAGAGTCAGCATATTGCCCCCAACAATCTGGGCCCTCATTTTGCTGGCCTCAGAGCCAGTGAAAACCGAATTGCTGGCAGCCGGCAGTCAGCAGAATTAGCCTGAATACCGTATTCTTAAAATCACATGATTACATTTGGGCACTTAGCAACTAAGTCATCTTTGTGGATATTTGCAGCATCCCACAGTCACCATTAGGTAAATTGGATTCACTTAAGAACAGTGTTCACTTAATGACTGCCGCTGCTGCCAAAAGAAGAAAAAAATCAGGTCCAGTCACATGATGCCTTGATTTATGACCATAATGACGTCTGGGCTCAATTGCGATCTCACATTAAGGACCACCTGTATACACCTCTCAAATACTGTTCTGTCACACAAATAGGAATAGACTCATTACATAACTACAGTATGCTTCAGCCCCTAAGGAACAGCTGGATCATGATAAATGGTATGAAAAGATGCTGTTTCTCTTCCAATAAAGTCAATCTGTTACATTGATGAAATAATTGTATCCGAGCAAAGCAAAAGCCCACATACAAACAGATCACCTCATCAGCCCAAGATAAAAAAACATTTTCCATTGGATACATGTATAATAAAATTCTCTGGACCAATTAAGAATACAGTGATCCCCCGGTTATTGCGTCCCCGACCATTGCGAACAGGGTAATTTGCGATTTTTCATCCCGGAAGTCAAAACACCATCTGTGCATGTGTGCCCTTTTTTTCTATGGGCACGCATGCGTAGATGGGGCCCGGCAGATCAGCTGCTGGGCGGCTTCCCTGGGTCTTCCCCCTCTTGCTGGCGGGAGGGCGAGCAGCGGGCATCAGCAAGGAGTTTCCCCACCGCCCACGCAAACTCCTCGCTGCCGGCCACCCTTCGCCCGCCAACGCCGTTCATTCTCGCCGCTTTCGAGCTGAGTCCTGAAGCGAATTCGCTCCGGGACTCAGCTCGAAAGCGGCGACAGCCAGCGCGGAGAAGCCGTTCGCTGGCGCTGGCTGACGGCGCTTTTGAGCTGAGTCCCGGAGCGAATTCGCTCCGGGACTCAGCTCGAAAGCGGCGACAGCCAGCGCGGAGAAGCCGTTCGCTGGCGCTGGCTGTTGGTGCTTTTGAGCTGAGTCCCGGAGCGAATTCGCTCCGGGACTCAGCTCGAAAGCGCCGACAGCCAGCGCGGTGCGGCAGTTTTAAAATGTCGCCGCCGGCATGGGGGGCATGCCAGCACCCCCCGGACCCCCAACACGGGTTTGGGGGGCTGCTAGGAAGCCCCCCATGCCGGCGGCGACATTTTAAAACAGCCGCGCCACCCCCAATCTTCGGCTCCTCGCTAGCGCTGCGGGAGTAAAAACACCATCTGCACATGCGCAGATGGTGTTTTTACTTCCGCAGCGCTACTTCGCGAAAACCCGCTCGTTGCGGGGGGTCCTGGAACGGAACCCTCGCAACGAGCGGGGGATCACTGTATAACAATATTCTATGTACCACTTCACATCACTGACTCTAACAACATATTAATCAATAATAGGTTTATGTAACAAACTGTTCATAATTTACTAGATCTATATATATCTATCCATCCATCCTGTGCATCCTGGATAGTTGGTGTCCACACTGAGGCCAAGAGTTGAAATGAACATTAGATGTAGTTACAGTGGTACCTCTACCTAAGAACGCCTCTACTTAAGAACTTTTCTAGATAAGAACTGGGTGTTCAAGATTTTTTTGCCTCTTCTTAAGAACCATTTTATACTTAAGAACCCGAGCCCATAAAAATTTCCCAGGAAATTTGAAAGCGGCACGAAGGCCAGTTTCCTGCCATTCCCCCTGGGTTTCTCTCTCTGGCGCAGTGTATGGAAGGCAGCCTCGCGCCGGGTGTATGGGAGGCACGTGCTCCTCCTAGCTTCCTCAGAATCCCTCTCTTTTTTTTTAAGCCTTAAAGTTTTGGATTTTTTAAAATTCCCCTCACCTTACCTTCTTCCTTCGGCAGTGACTGTTCTCCTCCTCTTCTTCCTCCTACTCCTCCCACCCAAATTCTGAGCTTTTATATCTTTCCTAATGGGTTTGCATGCATTATTTCCTTTTACATTGATTCCTATGGGAAAATTGCTTCTACTTACAAACATTTCTACTTAAGAACCTGTTCACGGAATGAATTAAGTTCTTAAGTAGAGGTACCACTGTATTGACAAATCTGTAGAACTTCCAATTGGCAATCAATTGGATTTCATGTTTCTTCAAAAGGACATTACTAGTATTTGATCTACAATCAACCAAATCAGACTTCTCTGTGCTAGTGGAAACTGCACTGAACAGAGGGTTGAACTATGTGGTAATTGACTACAGAAACAACAAATTTGGATACCAATTTAGATATGAGGAAATGAACTAGAAATACATTTTAAATAACATTTTCTTTTCTACAGGACAGATTTTTGAGAAAATCCACATAATTTTGTTGTTGTTAGATTTATAGCATAAATTCCTTTGGACTACAGAAAAAATATAATTGATTGCAAAATGTATTTGCTACATTTATTAAAGTAGGAAAGCATTTTTGTATTAACCAACGGACTGGTTGTCTGAGCTATTTGTTTTGAAGCACTCTGCAGCAGTACTCTGAAGTAACTGAAGAATGTGTTTGCCTGCAATAATTGAAACTTGTTACACAACTTTCATTATCATCAGATCACTTTGTCCCTGTGGTTGACCTCAATGAGGCTGTTTTGGAACAAATATTTTGAGAATCCAAACCAGGGGTGAAATTCTACCGGTTCAGGCTGGCTTGCGGGGTACCGGTAGTGGTGTGGAGGTAGCCTATACTTTGGATACCCTGGTAACCATATACATTTTCTTAATAAATAACAGGAAAAAGGTATTTCTCCACTTGAAAATGTTCAATAAGCAATTGTTTGGGCATTTGCAAGCTCAGACACCCAATAGACTTGTAATGTTTTCTATTTCACAGTAGACATCTTACAATTAGCAGCTTGCCTCAAAAAAAAAGCACATTAAAGCAGAAAATAGCACTGTAACCACTGAGTTCCACACAATGTAACAATGAACCTATTCAGCAGGCAAGTAGTAATTTTCTTTTAAGTTGCAGATTTTAATACCTGAACATTTTTAAACCATTTTTTCTTCACTTCCACTCTCTCTTGCCTTCAATTAGCTTTAACCATTGCTAGCAAAAATGCTTTATTGACTAACATTCCTTCAAATATAAAAGGCTTGGGGTAATTTTTTTAAAAGAACAAACTGGTTGTAGATTCTTTGCCACTCAAGACTACATGTAATGGGGGGGCGAAGCCAGCTGCCAAGCTGAACGGTATGCGTGGAGTGGCGCTCTGTGTAACATAACTGCTTTCAGCGTCTGATAAGCTCCATCGGTGCCATAGATCCCTTGGAGGGGGAAAAAAGACAAAGAAAGAAGATTGATTAGTAAATGACAAAATGGAGTGGCTGTGGGTTTTGCCTCTGAAGGACAATTCCATCTGTCCATCCATCACCCTGGGGGGGAGGGAATTACTGACCCCCTCGGAGAGGGTCCGCAACTTGGGCGTTCTCCTCGATCCACAGCTCTCACATTAGAGAACCATCTTTCAGCTGTGGCGAGGAGCGCATTTGCCCAGGTTCGCCTGGTGCACCAGTTGCGGCCCTATTTGGACCAGGAGTCATTGCTCACAGTCGCTCATGCCCTCATCACCTCGAGGTTCGATAACTGCAACACTCTCTACATGGGGCTACTATTATTATTAAATTACAAAATAAGAAGGGAAATATATGTTACCAAATTGAGGAAAGGAAAAACATCATCTTATGATTTTTATAAAAATTATATTAAAAAGACGATTGTAATATAGAACAACACGAGTTTCCAAACTCTTCATGCTGATATGTTGCTGATATTTTTGCAAAATGGGTGAGCTTACTCACTCATCAAATGGCTGCCCAAGAATATTCAACAGTTTTAAGTACCAATTCTTAGTCACTGCTTCTACATCCCTTTCTGCAAAGTACTCCCTTAATCTTTGCCTCTAGAAGATTATTATAGTTTTAAAACAGTATGTTGGTCTGTAAATGACAATTTCAAGGGAAATACGTCAGAAGAGAACTGAATTTTTTATTAGCCAAGTATGATTGGACACACAATGAATTTGTGAAGTGTGATTTGGTAAATAGTTTGACAGTTCTGTGGATTTATAATTAACTTGTTGCAAGTTTGTGAAAAAGTTTGGCTTCTTATAGCTACAGTATATTTGCATTTATATATTTGCTGTTAATCTTGTTCATGGGCTTCTAGAAGATGTTAATCACTCTTTTTAAAACTATAGTTGAGATATGCAAACTAATGCGAGAATCTCCTAGTCATTTTTAAAATTTTTACATGCCTGATGTATCTGAAATGTTAAGAATATTTTGTGGGCATTCTTACAAAATGACTGACATTGGGAGTATAGCCAATCACAGAAAGACAATTTGTAAACCAAGGGTGCTTCTCTTCTGGTTCCCCAAAATATTTTATATCATACTCTAATGTACTTGGGCATTTTATTTTCTTGGAATACCTCTTGAGGTTTAGAGGCACTTTTGGGAATAAAAATAATGTTGGAGTCTATTTTACCAGCTTTTCATTTTTAGTTTTTGAAAAATCAGTTTAGTAGGAAATTGGATGGATGCCAAGGATATATATCCATGGAGTTCACTGATTTACTATATACTAGTACTGTAATCTGAAATGACATTTGACACAAATTAAAGACAGAATTGCCCTATATATTAATGTTTTACATCATTCATGATTTACAATAAGAATACAATTTTTATTTTTGTTTTCAATTCCACTTTCTCTAATCAACACTTCTGAAATCAGCAGTTCTTTTGGCAGAGTTCCAAATCTGTAGGAAGTTGTCCATGTTATATTGACCTAGTTCTTTGAGCAACCTATATTGATTGGTTTTAACTGCTACTATTAAAAACATAATGCAGAAGGTATTTAAATTGTTTCCATGACATACTTTCTCAAGTTCAAACTCAAAAATTGCCAAAAAGTATGGGAATTGTTGGGTGGTAACCATTTCTCTCTCAACAACATCTCTTTGTCATAACTACTGAACCCAATAGTGAATTGTTTTTCTTCACTTTTCTCCTGATTTGTCCAATATTGCTATTGTTTTAAAATCTCTTACCTTCTCTTCTGCCTATTTTGTCTGCTGTTCCTCAGCCTCCTCAATATATCTCAGGCCCTTATATACAAGACTTAATCCGGATACTTTCTTTCTTGTCCTTATGACAATAAAATCTTTTTCTGAGGTTTCGCTGAAATCTAAATGTGTGAACCAATTCCCAGATTCCTGCCAAACTATGACGGGACCTCTCAAACTAGTGTCAATATATACACAAGACATTATTATTACATTAATATATGATTAAATTAAATTCTAGTCATTTTTTGCTGCTTTGAATGGTATATTTTTTAAAAATCGTGACTGTTTCTTACATACTTATTGGTTTTTAAATTAAGTGTTGTATGCTGCCCAGAGTCACTTGTATGTTATATGGGCAGCTAAATACATTCAAATAAAATGTTTGATATTTGGGAAAATATTTGCTTTGGAATGTTGGAAGCAATGAGATCCTATGCAATTGCAGTGTCTATTTGGCATATCAAAGAATACTGTTTTGAAAATAGGCCACAAATGGCCACTGCTTTATTCTCTTCTATTGAAATGTCATAAACAAGATCTGTAATGATATGATATGGTTCCCCTCCTCCACCTAGATTAGGAATACCAGAGCCAAATCCTTTTCACAATCAGATTATCAAAAATGACCATTGCAAAGTTAGTATGGAATATTGTGGAGTTAACTTCTGGCCACTTCCAGTCTGTTTGCTTCACAGCAGGAAATCCACCATACAGCACTGGCCACATGGGAGCTAAAGGAAATAACAAGAATGCTTTTCTCATTATTTTGCAAATTAAGCCTCTCCCTTCTCTTATTTCCTATTTTAGAACCAGCCATGAAATACCTGCTTCTCGCATATTAGGAAAGAATAGAATAGAATTCTTTATTGGCCAAGTGCGATTGGACACACAAGGAATTTGTCTTGGTGCAGATGCTTTCAGTGTACATAAAAGAAAAAGATACATTTGTCAAGAATCATGTGGTACAACACTTAATGATTATCATAGGGGTCAAATAAGCAATGAAGAAACAAAAATCTTAAGGATACAAGCAACAAGTTATAATCCTAAGTGGGAGGAAATGGGTGATAGGAATGATGAGAAAAAACTAGTAGAAATAGAAGTGCAGATGCAGTTACTGTAGATAAATCCACAGTAACTGAATTTAAACATGCCTGGGATAAACATATATCCATCCTAAGATAAAATACAGAAAATAGTATAAGGGCAGACTAGATGGACCATGAGGTCTTTTTCTGCTGTCAGACTTCTATGTTTCTGTGTAGTAAAAAATTGACAGTGTTGAGGGAATTATTTGTTTAGTAGAGTATTGTTTACTATTATTAAGAACATTCATCTATAAAATAAGCGTCATACAGCTTTGAAACTTTCAAATGTGAACTAGATTTTTTCCACCCTTGCAGAAACTGGATGTTCCCTCTCAACTTTTCCAGCTTATATCCGGTCCCAGAAATAAGTTACAAAATGCCTAACTTTATGTCTGGTATGACAGAATGATGAGTACACTATCACATTTGGTTCTGCTTTCTTGTTTTAAAATTATTTGTGCAAATCCATGTGAATTAAGTAATTTTATAGGTATTGTTAGGCAGTTCTTATATTTTTAATTGTTGCAAAGAAGTAACTTGTTTAAATTCAAACTAAACCCCCACCCCATCTCAACTGTGAAACTACCTTTTCAAGGGGGAAAGGGAAGTGTTCTACAAAACACAAGTAAAATGTTAATTTTTAGCTTAAAAGAAGAAGTTTCAAGTTTGAAACAATTCAAATGATTTTCACCCCTTGCACAGGCTACCTTGTGCCATAAAAAGCCTGCATTTTGGTATCCTTAACTTTCCTTTTTATATTTTGCAAATAAATATATTTCTTTTGTTTGACAAAACAAATTGTGTGTTTCTTATTATTCAACCTGAATAAAATTAGGTTAAGCTTATTTGAATTAATTTGGACATAATTCACATGAAGATACTATTCAACTGTACTCTTTTAGCTTTCTCCATTTACTCTATACCAGATAGTCTGTGTCGTTATAGAGGTGCATGCTGCATTTCACCTTTCTTTATATGTACTGTAGGTCATAATAAGTGCTTCTCTTGGACTAATTACTGATAGTCTGAAACATCATTCCCAAATTATTCTAGAAAATATTAAAACTGCTTGGGGCAGATTTGTGTCTCTGGGATGGGAGCTGCAATATCAGGAGGAATCCACTGGTATCTGCCCAGGCACACATTTGATATCTACCACATACCTGAAAGGGTTGAACAGAAACCTTTAAATAGTGGACACTAATATATACAGTGATCCCTCGATCATCGCGAGGGTTCCGTTCCAGGACCCCTCGCGAAGATCGATTTTTCGCGAAGTAGCGGTGCGGAAGTAAAAACACCATCTGCGCGTGCGCAGATGGTGTTTTTGCTTCCACTGCCGGCCGCCCTTCGCCCGCCCACCCCGTTGCTCGCGCCTGGGGTGGCGCGTTGCTGGGGAAAGCGCGCGCGCTTGGGGACTCCCTAGGTCCGCTCCCCAGCTGGGGAGCGGACCTAGGGAGTCCCCAAGCGCGCGCGCATTCCGCAGCAACGCGCGCGGGGTGGGGACTCCCTCCCCAGCTGGGGAGCGGACCTAGGGAGTCCCCAAGCGCGCGCGCATTCCCCAGCAACGCGCGCGGGGTGGGGACTCCCTCCCCAGCTGGGGAGCGGACCTAGGGAGTCCCCAAGCGCGCGCGCTTTCCCCAGCAACGCGCGCGGGGTGGGGACTCCCTCCCCAGCTGGGGAGCGGACCTAGGGAGTCCCCAAGCGCGCGCGCATTCCGCAGCAACGCGCGCGCGGTGGGGACTCCCTCCCCAGCTGGGGAGCGGACCTAGGGAGTCCCCAAGCGCGCGCGCATTCCGCAGCAACGCGCGCGGGGTGGGGACTCCCTCCCCAGCTGGGGAGCGGACCTAGGGAGTCCCCAAGCGCGCGCGCATTCCGCAGCAACGCGCGCGGGGTGGGGACTCCCTCCCCAGCTGGGGAGCGGACCTAGGGAGTCCCCAAGCGCGCGCGCATTCCCCAGCAACGCGCGCGCGGTGGGGACTCCCTCCCCAGCTGGGGAGCGGACCTAGGGAGTCCCCAAGCGCGCGCGCATTCCGCAGCAACGCGCACGGGGTGGGGACTCCCTCCCCAGCTGGGGAGCGGACCTAGGGAGTCCCCAAGCGCGCGCGCATTCCCCAGCAACGCGCGCGCGGTGGGGACTCCCTCCCCAGCTGGGGAGCGGACCTAGGGAGTCCCCAAGCGCGCGCGCATTCCCCAGCAACGCGCGCGGGGTGGGGACTCCCTCCCCAGCTGGGGAGCGGACCTAGGGAGTCCCCAAGCGCGCGCGCTTTCCCCAGCAACGCGCGCGCGCTGGGAAGCAGAGTTAGGGTGTCCCCAGGCTCGCGCGCACCGCCCGCCCGCCCACGCTGTTGCTGGCTCCGCTTCCCAGCTGGGAGGCGGAGGTGGGGTTTCCCGCGCGCGTGCCGCCCGCCCGCCCACGCCGTTGCTCGTGCCGATGCTGTCTTACCAGGGCAAGAGGGGGAAGACCCAGGGAAGCCTCTGCCCGGCGGGGAAACTCCACCATCTACGCATGCGTGGAAGGGCACGCATGCGCAGATGGTGGAGTTTACTTCCGGGTTGAAAACTCGCGATATGGCGTTTCGCGAAACTCGAGATCGCGAAACTCGAGGGATCACTGTATTACCGTAGATGTAAATACTATTGTCTCGGTGTTAAAAAGTGTTTGATAATCATTAAAACCTTATGGGACAGTGATGGTTGCTTTCCAGAAATTGCCATACTGTAACTTCCAAGAGTCCTGGGTAACACCATCAATTTTAAATAAATTTGTGGGTTCAGGAAGAGCTGTTCACCCCTGCAAAGGTTTGGTAAGGATAATTGAAGTCATCTTTTAACCTAGATTGATTTCTTTTGTTTCTACCAAGTTTGCTGTGGGGCCACCTTTATCTTTTTAAAATTATTTTTTGGGTTTGTTTCTTGGCAGTGTACATGTCTGATTTTTCATATTTTAAATAATTTGTAAACTTCCCAGAGTTGCCAGAGTAAATTTAATAAATAATGATCACGTCATTTGAAGACTCACTGGTTCTCTGGTTCTAGTATTGTTGCGAATTGGGGACTTTTAATGTGAGTCACTTTGGAAGGTCATGATCAAAAACGAAAGTGGGAGCAAATTTGCGAGGCTGTAAAGCCATATCACTATAACAATTTAATTCTTTTCTGTTTGGTCAAGCTGGGACAAGTTTTGAGTAGAAAGAGATAAAGAACCCATTTGAGGCTATATTGATACGCTACATACAAAGGACAACATTGTTACTTTTATTCATAGGTGAATTAGTTGGAACTCTAATGTATAGCTTGAATCAGTGAGTATGAGTTTCTTGTTGCAAGAAATTGGCTGAATATACTGTACTGTATTACAAACAGCACACCTACTTTAAGAAGCCTGAATTTGGTGCCTTTTTGCCTTTGTCAGCTGAAAATCAGTAATAATTTCTGGGTTCAGGGAGAAATATAAATAGTATTTCTTGTAAATCCAACTTTCAGATCAATATAGATGGTTATCTGGAAGTAATTAGGAAGTAAGAGGAGAATAGGCAAATGCTGAACTACAAGAAAAAAATAATAAAATTAAGCTAAAAATAATCTTCACAGGAAAAATCAGTTTCCTCATTTCGTTTGACAACTGTTGCTCTGTCTTTTTGTGGTCATGTGCATATCTTCAACCTAAATTTTAAAAAATACTTTAAAAAAGAACTGGCCCAATTTTCATGTTACTATGATGTTCCTGCATAGATTATAGGAAAGAGTATCAGACCTATATTTACTATCATGTTGATGAAATTGTCATTTAAAAAAAAAAAGCGTGACAATAGTGATGCCTCCAGAATTACATGAAAATGTGTGTGGATTAATTGATTGATTGATCAATCATTTTATTTTGATTTGTGTGCCCATCCATCTTGTCTGTTTGTTGCAATATAATACAGATATTAAAAAGTAAGTTGATCTGATTTGATTCTTACAATTACATGTTTGTAATTGTCTCTGAGTTTTTTGAGCAACTTTATGGAAGTGATCTATCATAGTACTGTATTTGTTTTAACTTTCCAGTTTAAGCTACAACCTTTATTTATTTATTTATTATTTATTATTTAGATTTGTATGCCGCCCCTCTCCGCAGACTCGGGGCGGCTCACATCAGGATACAACAATTCATGACAAATCTAAATATAATTTAAAATATTTTTAAAAACCCTCATTTAAATATGAGCTACCAGTGTGCTGCAGCTGCCAAAAAAAGCCAATACAGTTCTAGGCTGCATTAACAGAGTGGTAGAATCAATATTACGTGAAGTGTTAGTACCACTTTATAATGCCACACTTGGAATACTGCATTCAGTTTTGGTCACATTGTAAAAATGATATGGAGACTCTATAGAAAAGTACAGAGAAGAGTAACAAAGATGATTAGGGGCCTGGAGGCTAAAACATAGAAAGAACAGTTGCTGGAATTGGGCATGTCTAGCTTGATGGAAAAAAGGAGTAGGGATGACTTGATAGCAGTGTTCCAATATCTCATGGGCTACCATAAAGAAATGGGAGTTTAAGCTATTTTCCACAGCACCTGAGGGCAGGACAAGAAGCAATGGGTGGAAAATAATCAAGGAGAGAAGCAATCTAGAACTAAGGAGAGATTTCCTGACAGAATAATTGATCAGTGGAACAACTTGCCTCCAGAAGTTGTGAATGCTCCAACACTGGAAGTTTTATAGAAGCTGTTGGATAACCATTTGCCTGAAGTGGAGTAGGGTTTCCAGCCTAAATGGGGTTGGACTTGAAGACCTCCAAGATCTCTTCCCAACTCTGTTATTCTATCTTCTACCTTAGAATTTCTTAGTGGTCTCACATTCAAGTGGTAATTGGACTTTTTGCTGCTTAACTTTCAAGTTAAGATAATATGTGGTTTTAAACTGATGTGGAAATCATAGTAATGGCAGTAGAAGTTCAGTAAAAAAGATATTTGCAATTCTACCAAGATAGATTATGTGGTTGCACAGGGGAGGAAGTAGAAGCCCGCTCGGACAGGGAGACAGGGAAGCCCCGCCCCGCCCATCCTTGCTACCGCCACCCCATTGCCCCTGGTCTCAGTGCTTTCCTGACAGTGGCAGGAGCAGTTGGCAGGGCAGCGGGGGCGATGGCAAGTTGCAGTAGCAGTCCCTTAGCACTGTCCAAGAGGCAGTAGTGGCCTCCTCGGCCTCCTGCTAGTATTACATTCAGGCAGCGTCCAGCCAGCCATGCCTGGCCTCCTCCTACAGCTGGCCAGTGCGCATGCGTGCACTGAAAACCCAGAAGAGGAATGGGCAACGCTGTGCGTACCAGCGGAAATGGCTCTGCATGCCACTTTGGGCACACGTGCCATAAGTTCGCCACCACAGGCCTATTCCATTAAAAAAAAATTGGATAGTTTGCAACTTCCATTTGTATTTTCTCTCTCTATGTATTTCCTTTGGACACGATCATTTTATTAAGGGAGAGGGGACTCAATTGTTTGTGAAAAAAATCTGCTTTTTAGGCAGTACCTAAAAGCTCCTGTGTCTTTAATGTAATTCATCTAAGAATTAGCAATACAGTGATCCCCCGATTATCGCGAGGGTTCCGTTCCAAGACCCCTCGCAATAATCGATTTTTCGGGATGTAGTGGTGCGGAAGTAAAAACACCATCTGCGCATGCGCGCCCCTTTTTCCATGGCCGCGCATGCGCAGATGGTGTTTTTACTTCCGCACCTGGGAAGACCCAGCAGCTGAGGAGCTGCCTGCCTGCCCGCTTGTCCGCCGCTTTTCAGCTTGTCCGCTTGTCCGGTGCTTTTCAGCTTGTCCGCCGCTTTTCCGCTTGTCCGGCCACCGCTTTTCTTGTCCGGCCGCCGCTTGTCCGGCCGCCGCTTGTCCGTCGCTTTTCCGCTTGTCCGGCCGCCGCTTTTCTTGTCCGCCCGCCGCTTGTCCGCCGCTTGTCCGCCCGCCGCTTGTCCGCTGCTTTTCCGCTTGTCCGCCCGCCGCTTTTCTTGTCCGCCCGCCGCTTGTCCGCCGCTTGTCCGGCCGCCGCTTGTCCGCCGCTCTGGGAGTTGAAGACCCAGGGAAGGTTCCTTCGGCCGCCCAGCAGCTGATCTGCTCGGCAGCGCAGTAGCAGCGAGGAGCCGAAGATGGGGTTTCCCCGTTGCCCACGCAAAGGGGAAACCCCATCTTCGGCTCCTCGCTGCTACTGCGCTGCCGAGCAGATCAGCTGCTGGGCGGCCGAAGGAACCTTCCCTGGGTGCCGCCCGCCGCTCGAGAGCAAGAGGGGGAGAGATAGAGAAAGAGAGAGAAGGAAAGAAAGAGATGAGAGAGGGAGGAAGAGAGTGTGAGAGAGGAAGAAGCAAGATAGAGAAAGAGAGAGAGAAAGAAAGATGAGAAAGGAAGGGAGTGACGTCATCGGGTGAAAAAATCGCGATATAGCATTTCGCAAAGATCGGGATCGCGAAACTCGGGGGATCACTGTAGTTGCAATATAATAAAAGGGATGGTAAGTTAAAGAGAGGAAGTAGTTTTGGAATAAAATTACAATCTTCTTTTATTAGACCTTTTCAGGCAGTTGATAGAACTGGCTCAGATGTTTAAAGATACCGGTAAGTCCATAATCAGAACAATTCTAAAATACTGTTTCCTGAGAAGAGATAATCTTGCTCATGCACATACATTTCACATTTCTTAGTAAAATTGAAAAAGCTCCATCCTGGTTTAATAAATTGGTTCATACATCTAACGTCATAAATCATGGTTTGTAAATCTGTGGGTGAATTCACTGAAAATACTAAGTTGGTATTACTTATGGTTTATTGTGGTATGTTAACACATGCACACATTCACATCTTTTAGTGGTAGCAATTCTAAGTACTCTTTCACTCTCCTATATCATTGTTTGTAATGTTTTTCAGTTTGCTCTGACAATAGAAGAATGGTTTTAGGATGTATGGTACATGTCAAAGGTATCTAAAGTTATATCGGAAATGTGGTGGACTAATCCTTCCAGAGATTTAAGATCAATTTTACAATAATTAACAACATATTTAAATTTTTTATTAAAATAAATTGACGATCTTGTTTTTAAATGGAAGATAAAATATTTTTAGTTAAATTAAGATTTAACATTTCATTTCAACTGATGTTACTTCGTTTGCCTTTGTTAATTCACAGATTATCAGTGTTGATTGAGGCCATAAATATAGGTTAATATTGGATTCAAAACCATAAATGCTAAGCTGTGTAAGTTGTTTTCAACATGATTTATAATATTTACATACTTATTTATACAGTACTTCTATACCACATTTAGTAAACACATGAATCTGCACATAAAACAAGAGTATTTAAGTGTGTTATAAAATATCTAGCCAGCAATTAGCACTACATATGAAAAGAAATACTGAAAATTGTTTTGTTAACTTGCTGCTGATTATATTTAAAACATCTACGTCAGTGTCTAGTTGTTAAATTTATCAACAGGATAGGTTTCCTGGAAAAAAATCCTGCATATGAGTGAGTTAAAAAAATAGTAAATACTGATTATTTGATGATAAATTGAACAACTGATAGTGGCTTTAACCAAACTTTTAATTCACTATTCATCTATAAATCCTTGCTATAGTTAAGATAAAGCCTATAAAATGACTGGCAATAAGTGTCTCCAGGTCTGCTGTATTCTTATCTTCTTAGATTTGGGATTAGCAGTACACAAAATAGCAACAAAAGGTATTTATTTCAGCCTCTTGAAGACTTATACAGTGTTGACTTCAAGACTTTAAAAAATCCCTCTTTACATAATGAACTAAACTTCCTTGTCAACAACTGTAGGTTAATTGTTGTAAAATAATAGAAATCATACATAATCTTCAAAAGAATGTCATGGCTATAGGTAATCAAGAATTATTTCTTAAATATATTGTCTTAAATCTCCAGACCCTGGATATTCTTTTATTCTTCTTAGTGAATTTTAGTCTTAGCAATTAAAAAGGTTTATTCTATAATCTATCAAATTGGCCAATGTAATAAATTGTGTCATAAGTCCTCTTTTGAGCTTTCCGGATTGTTTATCATACAGCTACATTTTAAAAATAAATAAATCTGAACCATATAATAAAGAGGATTACAGAGCAGAAACTGTTCCATGTGGAAGTACCCTGAAAGACTTCTTGAAAAAGACCTGGAGGTCAGCGTTAATCTGATGGTATAATACTCATCTTGTTAAGTGTTATTGAAATTTAAAAAGAGGCAAAGCAATAGAAGGAAAAGAACCATTGAAGGAATAAATAGAAATACCAATTGAATTGAAAAGCCAAACAAGAATTTCTAAAGGGGGGGGGAGGGAGAGAAAAAGGATCTCAAGAAAACAAATGAAATCTGAGACAAGCATAGAAGGGTCTAAGAAAAGACAAATGTGCAGCTGACATGGTCAAAGAAACATGACAGCCTTAATTTCTTACACAAGCAGCAATGGAGAAAACATTGCCTGAGATTTACCAGCAGGACATGTTGGCATTTAGAAGATCTAGGAGTGAATGAAATGGTAGCACCACAAATCTATTGAGCTTTCTGGTGGAACTGAGCTAGGCTTGGAAAACTGAAGGACAGGATTTGATCATCTGGGTCTTTCCTGGGATGAGAGAACAAAGTGAGGAAGGAAAGTTGGGAGATGGTTACGATAATTATAATTATTATAATAATTATTTGTGTCAGAACAAACAGATTAAACAAACAGATTAAACAGAGTTGGAAGAGAGCTTGTAGGTCATCTAGTCCAAGTCCCTGCTCAAGCAGGAGACCCTACACCTTTTCTGACAAATGGCAGTCCAATCTCTTCTTGAAAGTCTTAAGTGATGAAGCTCCCTCAACTTCTGAAGGCAAGCTGTTCCATTGGTTAATTGTTCTCACTGTCAGAAAATTCCTCCTTATTTCTAGGTTGAATCTCTTCTTGATCAATTTTCATCCATTATTCCTTGTCTGTCCTTCAGGTGCTTTGGAAAATAGCATGATCCTCTCCGTGGCAGCCCCTCAAGTTCAATTCAATTGAATTTATTAGATTTGTATGCCGCCCCTCTCCGAAGACTCGGGGCGTATTGGAACACTGCTATCATGTCTACCCTAGTCCTTCTCTTTCCTAGACTATCCATGCCCAGTTCCTGCAACCATTCTTATGTTTCAGCTTTCCAGTCCCCTAATCATTCTGGTTGCTCTCCTCTGCACTTTTTCTAGCGTCTCAATTTCTTTTTTATAGTGTGATGACCAAAACTGGATGTAATACTCCAGGTGTGGTCTAACTAAGGCTTTATAGAGTGGTATTATTACCTTACTTGATCTAGATTGTCTCCCTCTGTTAATGCAATTTAGGATTGTGCTGCACACTGCTGGCTCACAGTTACTACTATTAAGCCTGGTTTCAGTTTATATATACAGTATACTTTTGGGTGTTTTTTACCTAAGTGTAGGACTTTACTTACAGGGCAGTGCCTACAGGCTCTGCTGAATGGTACCAGGTTTAAGAGCTTTTGTGTGAAGCTAGGCTGATTTGGGGTGGAATAAATTGGAAGTATAATCTTTTTTATTTAGAACATGTTCAATTCTGATTTAGATTATAAAAATCTTTCTACAATTAAAAATAGTTTGATGTACCTCAGTGTGCTTCTTAATTGTTTATTCAACTTTATTCGAGTTAATTTGCATGATTTTGTCCTTATGTTGGATTGGGAGCTATACAGATCTCAAGGGGGATGTAATTCCAGAAGGCAGACACCATGAGACAGATGACACGATCCCTAGGCTCAGATGACCTTGTTTAATTAGCTTATGAGTTGAACACTCTTAGTATAATATGGTTTGATTTAGTTTCAAACCCAATACAAAGCTAGGCAATATTCTATAGAGAGAGAACTACAAATAGCTCAAAATGGACCTCAGGTAGTGTAATGGTATGTGGGAATGACCTTGGGAGAGTGGGCAAAGAGGTACCATCCAGGGAATGGCCAGATAAGGGAGAGCATACCCAATAATTGGATAGTGGGTGAATCAAGGGGCTCAGAGGGGACTCTCAATAAATTATTAGGCTTAAAAGTGGTAGCAGCAGAGAACTATATTTTCAGACTTGCAAGATTCAGTTAATATAGCTTTACAATAAAGTAGAATGAGCATATCTGATTATATTTCCTGTCTGGTCTACCTGATAAGACTGGCAGGTAGAAATTGGATGCTGGTAGGAGACATTGAGTCCACCAATCAAAAAAAGAAAATAAAAGATTGCTTCTTTACAGCAGCTACACGAAAGTCCAACACTTCTGTTTAAGTGCTGCTATATGGATCTTGCATTGGTGATTGGATAAATATTTCAGTTAAAATGTTTACAAACAGTACTTGATCTAATTGAGGTTTTGTCTAAACATGTTTCTCCTGATCAAGTTGCTTTCAGGCTCTAGATCAGTGGTTCTCAACCTTGCTAATGCCGCGATCCCTTTATACAGTTCCTCATGTTGAGGTGACCCCCAACCATAAGTCTAGCGCCAGTTCTCCCAACAGAGCTTTAAGCTGATTGGCAGGAAGATCAGAGGGACAGCCCCACTGTAAACACCTGATTGGTCCAATTGTAAAAATATGTTCCAAGGCACCAGAACAGTAGTTTTAGTTCCTAACACCATGGGAAATTTGTCTTTTCTAAAGGTCTTAGGTGACCCCTGTGAAATGGTTGTTCGACCCCCCAAAGGGGTCCCGACCCCCAGGTTGAGAACCACTGCTCTAGATTCAAGAGGCTATTTATAATTGTTTGACAGTTTCTTCAGAAATCAAAGAGAATTGACTAATATGATCCTTTCAAAGACATTGGACTTATAGAGCCGGTGCAGCAGTTAGAGTGCTGTACTGCAAGCCACTGAAGCTGATTGTAGATCTGTAGGTCAGCAGTTCAAATCTCATTACCCGCTCAAGGTTGTCTCAGCTTGCCATTCTTCCGAGGTGGGTAAAATGAGGACCCGGATTGTGGGGGCAATATGCCGGCTCTGTTAAAAAGTGCTATTGCTAACATGTTGTAAGCCGGCCTGAGTCTAAGGAGAAGGACAGCATAAAAATCGAATGAATGAATGAATGAATGAATGAATGAATGAATGAATGAATGAATGAAGTAAATAAGAAAACAACTAGTCTGAATTTTGATTTGCTGTATGTAATATCAAACGAGAGATGTTATAATAGACTATTGATTGAAAACAATTCCGGATTTGTGTAAGCTTCATTTTTACATTCAATTGCTTGTTAAGAGACTACATATGAGTATTCTATATGTGTACTTTCTTGTCTGCAAATGGTAATTGAATAAAGGATGTTTTAAAATTAAATTCAAGCAGGACAGAGGTGCTTATTGGGGTGATTTATAATTCCAGTGAATGTACTAGATCAGTGATGGCTAACTTTTTCGTCGCCGAGTATCAGCTCCACCCCTGTATTGCCCCCTCACATGAGCATGTGGCCCCACATGCCCCCTGCATGCACATGCATCTATTGCATTCACCCCAGCCCTGCACATGCGCCGCAGAGACAAGGAAAGGGCTGGTGGGAGGTGCACTCGCATGCACAATGGAGTTGAGCCGGGTTGATGGCTCGCATGCCCGCAAAGAGGGCTCTGCATGCCATCTATGGCACATATGCCATAAGTTTGACATCATGGTGCTAGATCAAGAGTAGGCAAAGTTGGCTCTTCTGTGACTTGTAGACTTCAACTCCCAGAATTCCTGAGCCAATAATGCTACCTCGGGAATTTTGGGAGTTGAAGTCCACATGTCATAGAAGAGCCAACTTTGCCTTCCCTTGTGCTAGATGATTACACTTTCCCAAAAGGAGCTGGTGCGTGATTTATGATGCTTTGAACTTCACTATGCTCTAATTTCCTAGATTAAAACTACAGCCCAGAGCCTTTATATCACTTAAGGTTTTTATAGGCCAAGTCTTACCACTTTCTGGAAGAAAATGACATTATCAATGCTATTGATAACCTTAAAAGTTGACTGCAAAAAAAAAGCCTCCACAAGGAATTGCATTTAGAAACTTTAATTAGTGTAGGAAGTATCGGTTATTATCTTTAAAGATCATGTGCTTTGGATAATCCTGAAGTAATCTGATAAGGTTGACTTCCTGTTTCAATAAGTTTATTGGGTATTTTCTGTAATTAACTCAAATACATCCCTTTCTTGGCTTTTTCAAAAGGTTCTAAAATGCACATTTCAAAACAAGGTTTTTGTTGCTGATTTTAATATTTAGGGGGTTGATACTTTTAAGTTATAAACTATTGATAAATTTGTAGGTTGCAAGGACATAATGAATAGATTAAGAAACATGAATCGGGTACAAGCATTCGTTTGTGAATCTTGATTAAGTAGTCTAAGAGCTGATTTTCAATCAGTTGATACATGATATTTTTCAGCCATATGGATATTGTGTTTATTTTTGTAGGATTAGCTCGGAACGTAGGAAAGAGAAGTCTAGAGATGCAGCCAGGTGTCGGAGGAGTAAAGAATCGGAAGTGTTCTTTGAACTTGCTCACGAGTTGCCTCTTCCCCATAACGTGAGCGCACATCTTGATAAAGCCTCTGTTATGAGGCTTACAATCAGCTACCTCCGTATGAGAAAGCTGCTTGATGCAGGTAAGCGTTATTTTTGCAGTTGGGTGAAAATTTCTCAGTGGCTGGTGAATGAATTATTTGCGGTCTGTGGCGCTACGATCCAAAACTATATCACTTCCCAGCAGTTTCTTTTTATCTCCCAATGTCAAAAAGTCATTTCTTTGAATGATAAAACAAAGGACCATCCATTCATTCATTCATTTATTTCAGAAGCTTTCACAAGAAATGACTTGCTGGTATTTAGACCAGGCACAAGACTAGAATGTATAATAAAAATAATATCTCTTAGAACATTTTAAATCTTCTTCTATTGTTCATTGTGCATAACCGTATTCATGTATTAAAATTTTGCTTGTACATTGCTTATTAGCATTTAATACTTGATTGAAGACTTAATTAAAACTATTCACTATGGCAGGTGTGGTTCTAGCATTGATAAATAGTCATGCTTTGAAGATCAATATATGTAGATGAAGATTGAAACTGAAAAATGTTGGTACATGTTTTTGGTACAACTACTGTGTATCCACAATATATTTTGGCAGAAAAAAGTATTCTGTCCACAGTTTACTCAGGAAAAAACTGGGTTATAACAAAGGTTGAATTTTGCTACCTAAAAACAAAGGATTTTCTGTCCAATAGGTGACATTATTTAAATTTATACGAAGTTAGAGAAATGTTAGTTTGTGTTTCTTGAAAGTCATGATGCTACTTTAAAGCCCAAGAGTCTAACAACAATTAATATTGTGCTATCCAGAACAAAAGCAGTAAAATGTTTCTAAATTTCCTGAGACAAAAAAGACACAAAGTATGTTTTGAAGGCACACAATGTCTAAAATTTGCTGGACTAAATTTTGTCAAATGGAAGGCTCTCTGACAGTTCCACATACATATTTTTTTAATCCCTAAAGGAAAAGCAGGAGATGCAAGTGTAATATTATAACTCCTACTTATATTTATTTTATTGTCATTAAACCTAATACAACAAAATTAAATGCCATCTTCAGTGTACATTACACAGAAAACTGTAAACCACATCCTTCACATTCTGTACAATTGAATTTTAAAAAATCCCTGATATTGCATTAATATTGCACTATACAGTAGATTTTAGTATAGTTACTGCTCTGGGATAGAAGCTATTTTTCAGCCTATTTGTCCTATTTCTTTGAAATACGATCCCCCGATTATCGCGAGGGTTCCGTTCCAAGACCCCTTGCGATAATCGTAAACTCGCGATGTAGCAGCACGGAAGTAAAAACACCATCTGCGCATGCGCATCCTGTTTTCCATGGCCGCACATGCGCAGATGGTGGAGTTTGCGTGTGGGCGGCGGGGAAGACCCCTTTGACCGCCCAACAGCTGATCTGCTCCGCAGCGCGGCAGCAGCGAGGAGCCGAAGATGGGGTTTCCCCGTTGCCCAGGCAACGGGGAAACCCCAAGATCGCTTGCCCGTTCGCCCGCCCGCCTGGCTGCTCGCTGCTGCGGCGCTGCAAGCGAGCAGCCGGGCGGGCGGGCGAACGGGCAAGCGGCAAGCGATCTTGGGGTTTCCCCATTGCCTGGGCAACGGGGAAACCCCATCTTCGGCTCCTCGCTGCTGCCGCGCTGCGGAGCAGATCAGCTGTTGGGCGGTCGAAGGGGTCTTCCCCGCCGCCCACACGCAAACTCCACCATCTGCGCATGTGCGGCCAGCCGGGCGTGCGGGCGAACGGGCAAGCGGCAAGCGATCTTGGGGTTTCCCCTTTGCCTGGGCAACGGGGAAACCCCAAGATCGCTTGCCCGTTCGCCCGCACGCCCGGCTCCTCGCTGCTGCGGCCCTGCAAGCAAGCAGCCGGGCGGGCGGGCGAACGGGCAACTAGCAAGCGATCTTGGGGTTTCCCCTTTGCCTGGGCAACGGGGAAACCCCAAGATCGCTTGCCGCTTGCCCGTTCGCCCGCCCGCCCGGCTGCTTGCTTGCCCGCCCGCCCGGCTGCTCGCTTGCAGCAGCTGAGTCCTGAAGCCAGACGGCAAAGGGTCTTACTGGCCGCCCACGCAAAGGGGAAACCCCGGCTCCTCGCTGATGCCCGCCGCTCGCCCTCCCGCCAGCAAGAGGGGGAAGACCCAGGGAAGCCGCCCAGCAGCTGATCTGCCCGGGGAACGCAAACTCCACCATCTACGCATGCGTGGCCATAGAAAAAAGGGGCGCGCATGCGCAGATGGTGTTTTTACTTCCGGGTGGAAAAATCGTGATATAGCGATTAGCAATGATCGAGAGCGCGAAACTGGGGGGATCACTGTACTACTCATACCCAAATAAAGTTAAATTTAAAAATTGGTATCAAGGACAACACACTCACCACTAGACATACAATATTTAGTGGACAGTAAAATAGATTGCTTTGAATCTAATTAAAGATGTTTATGTCTTTCTGCAACTCAGTTTTCCAAGTTATTGATACATTATTTAATTCTATTTAGATGCTGTCCAATCCAAATGATTCTGGGAAGTCTACTGACAATAACATAAAAAACAATATAGATCAGAAATAATCCCAGCTAATAGGCAGACCAAAAACAAAAATGACAAAAACAAACTTGCCCATCTCACCCCACGGCCTGGAAGAAAACAGGCCTTCAAGGCTTCTGCACCTATAATACTTTAATTTTTTTAGAGAGAACATATGCTTGAACATTCACTGAGCAACTATATACGCATGGTTACAGGGTAAAGTTATTTATTCCAAAGAGAAGTTCATTAGCAGGCCTGAAAGTTTTTGTTGTATTAGTCCTGCCCAAGGGTAGAGTATTGTAAAACTGCATTAAAAAGATTCCCAGGGCGACATCCTTATGGCCTCAGTTAACTTGCACGCTTGGACCACAAAGTATGGTTTTAGGTTTTCATCTGGTTTTGGTTTTATGGAAGCGGATACATTGTTTTTTATAGTGATGGGTTGCAGGCAATCAATATAATATGTACTGATTCTTCTAGATGACTTGGAGGCAGAAGCTGAAATGGAGACACAGTTGAATTGTTTCTATTTAAAAGCTCTGGATGGGTTTGTTATGGTCCTATCTGAAGATGGTGACATGGTCTATACTTCTGAAAATGTGAACAAGTGTATGGGACTCACTCAGGTATGCCATTCTTTTGATTGTGTAGAGCAGTGATGGTGAACCTTGGCTTGGGTGCCAAAAAGGGGGCGTGCCTGCGTGATAGCGTGCACACGTGTGCCCATGCCTGTAATGTAATGCCCTCCCCCCTGCACATGCGCACAACCCCCTTGCTGTCCCCTGCTCATGTGCACAACCACCACATGCTCCCCCCCCCCCCCCCCGTTGAAGCCTCTGGACTTCCAGTAGGCTTGTGGTGGCAGTTTTGCTGTCACCAGGGTTAGGGAAAACCGCAGGACAGCAAAAAAAGGGCAAACAGGCCATTTGGAAATTCGGAAACGAACTTCCAGTTGACTCGTTGCGCCATTTTTGGCCCTCCCCAGGGTTCAGGAGAGTATTTCTGAATCCTGGGGAGAGTGAAAATGGCCAAAAAGAAGGGTGAAAGTCAGCTGGCTAGCACATGCATGAGCACTAGAGCTGACATAGGCCAATGCCTCGCGTGACCTCAGATATGGCTCCGTGTGCCACTTGTAGCACGCATGCCATAGGTTCACCATCACTGGTATAGAGTATTATTTATTTTTATTCATTTTTGACTAGATCTCTAGCCTTTTCTCATGGAGTTCAAGACTGTGTGCATAAACCTCCTAATCAGTTCCCCCCGCGGGAATATGATTAGCCTGACATTGCCAAGTTAGCTTCTGTGGCTGATAGTGGATTTATAGTGAATCACCCTGGTCATAGTTCACTAGGACACTAAACTGCAATGACACAAATGTTAAAAATTATTATTGTTAAATTTATTGTAGTCAACTGGCATTTTCTGTGACTTATTATAAACTCTTACTGAAAATCAGTAAAAGTCAGTAAAATGATTCATTGTGATACTATAAATGCAGATAACAAAATACTAAGGAATATAAATATTAACTACTAAAACTAATTAAATGGATTATTGATTAATTTATAAAATGCTCACTTTATAAGTACCAAGCTGCAAATACAAATTTACATCCATCCCCTCTCCCTTCAATTAAATAATTTTATGGCTACAAGCATATCCTTACCTCCTTTGGTATAAAAGAAATCCAGTAGGTTAATAATAATATTAGATATACATTTAATTTATTTGTTCCAGATTTATGAAGGTTAGAACACTATGTCATAATGTTTGAAGGTTGAAACCTGGTCTATGAGATTGTTTGTCTTTCATTAGTGCTTGTGATAATTCAATGCCTACAAGCCCCCAATCCCTTTTAGATTTAGAATAATTTATTGTGAACCTTTCCTATATAGTAATATAGGAATATACATTTCTTCTGAAGTCAACTTCATCATTGGCATAGTGAATTCCTCGTGACTACGAACAGTGTTTTCAGTGTTTTATTCCTGCTATAAATATACAGTGCTAAATGGAGCTTTTTTTACCCCCTTTGACAGTTTGAGTTGACAGGACACAGTGTGTTTGATTTCACTCATCCATGTGATCATGAGGAGTTGAGAGAAATGCTCATCCATCGAAATGGTAAGAAAGAAAAGATACTGGAAAATACATGTAGATTGAAGTTGAATTGTTGGGTTATTGGTGTTCTCTGAACTTGCTTTCTTGCAGACATTTCATTATCAGATTGGGTAACATCAGTGTGTAAGGGACTGAAATATGTTGGCTGTTTATATATGGTTGCCCCACTGAGACATTGTTATTTCTTGATCTTGTTTATCTGATATTAGGCATTTTTTGATGAAAATCAATGCTTGTAGGAGAAAAAAGTTCATAAACATCACTTCCTTAGGAACGATGATTATTTTTATCCTTGCAATGAAAGGGAAAAAAAAGCAAGCTCAGAGAACATCAAGAACTCAATGAGAGTTTTGCTTTAAAGCCAGATGGCTTCTCCTTAAATATGTGCTTGATTAATCCTGTTAAGCAATCACATAATTTATGATAATTATAAGTCCCCTCCCAAATACAATCTTGTGAAATTTTAAATTTGTAAAAAATTGTAACTGAAAAAGTTGGGATGAAAATGAAAAAAAAAACCCCACTTTTGCGTTTTCTTGCTAATATCTGAAATTTGTCTTGAATAGTTTGGATTCAGTAGAAATTTTCATCCCGTTCATATACAGGTCAGGGGTGGGTTCTAACTAATCTTTCTACCGGCTCGCTTCCTCCCATGCCGTGTGCATTTGCAGTACTGAACAACACCCCCCCCCCCCCAAATAGGTGAAACTGAATTCAAGTTACACATAATGTTTTGTATTGGACCAGAATATCTCCGGGGCTGCCTTCTGCCGCACGAATCCCAGTGACCAGTTAGGTTCCACAGAGTTGGCTTTTTACGGGTCCTGTCGACTAAACAATGTCGTTTGGCGGGACCCAGGGGAAGAGCCTTCTCTGTGGCGGCCCCGACCCTATGGAACCAACTCCCCCCAGATATCAGAGTTGCCCCCATCCACCTTGCCTTTGGTAAGCTCTTAAAAACCCACCTCTGTCGTCAGGCATGGGGGAATTGAAATATTCCCTTCCCCATGGCTTATAAAATTTATGTATGGTATGATTGTATGTATGACCGATCTTTTAAATTGGGGTTTTTAGATTTTTTAATATTAGATTTGTTTACGTTGTCTTTTTACTGTTGTTAGCCACCCCGAGTCTGCGGAGAGGGGCGGCATACAAATCTAATAAATAAATAAATAAATAAATAAATTGTGTTAATCTGTTTCTGTATTGTGCTCTTTTTATATTAGGATCAGTTAAAAAGGGAAAGGATCAAAATACAGAACGGAGTTTTTTCCTCAGGATGAAATGTACACTGACCAGCAGAGGAAGAACGGTGAATATAAAATCAGCCACATGGAAGGTAATTTTCTTTCTGCTCTGAAAGAAGTGTATAAATAAATGCTTCAAGAGCATTTGAAGAATATATGTATTAAAAGATGTTCCCTTAACATCTCACATTGTTTGGATGCTCCATATTTTAAAGCTTTTTTTAGTTACATTCTAGGCTGCATTCATCTGCTCTGTGACTATAATGGCATTTTAAAGTGCTCTAAGTTAAGAGCAAAATTTCTCATAATCTAGAATTTTGTTCAATTATTGAAACTAAATGGGGCACACTGTTCCCTACAACCGTTCCCTAGTTGCTACAAATGTTCATTCACAGAGAACAATGGTACTTGAAACAAACTTTTTCTCAGTCTTCATGTCGGGGCACAGAAATGTGAGGGATGATAAGCTGTAGAGCTACCAGAAATCCAGTCTATAGGGGAAGAAAATCCAGAATGACATGGTTGCAATGGTCAGCCGATTATACCGCAGAAATTATATTTTCTGCAGTTGTTAAGCATTATTATATCGTTTTACTTAGGTAGTTGGAAGTAGTAAGATTTCCAATCCAGTGCCCACCCAGCGTGAGTAAAATAGAATAATTGATGTTATGTATAAAGATTAAAAAGAGTAGCTTTTTCTTCGATATGTTTAAGCAGTAAAGCAGCCATGATGGCTATGAGTGATGAGACGTTTCACTGAAAAGTAGCATTGTGTGAAATATCTTTTAAAAACACAATAGTACATAAACGTTTTGGGACTGGTTTGTTTTGTTGTATTGTTCAAGAACTTAAATCTAATATTTTAAGCATATTAAAATAATTTGAAGGATGGAGAGAGAGTCACAGTGTCAAATCTGTGAGAAAAATCTATGTGTTTTACATTAAAGGTTTCCTGATGACGCTTGGGGAGTTTCCCAGCGATCTGGAGGGCGACTCTGTTGAGCGCTTTGTTGACCTCTGGAATACGGTGGCGGCCAGGGCACTCCTCTCAGCAGCATTTATCCCTGAGCAGCCTCTCCCCCCTTTCCCCCCCCTTCTCCCCAAATCAACCCCTCACAGCTCCTTGACTCACTGAGGAGCTCCAGGAAATGAAGGAAGTGAAGAACCGTCTAGAATGATGCCGGTGAAAAACAAGAAGCGAATGTGACCGGACACGAGTAGGAGCCCAGATTCGAGCCTACTCTGTGGCGATAAGGGCAGTGAAGCATAATTACTTTTCCTCCCTTATTGCGTCTGCGGAATGTTGGCCAACTACACTGTTCAGAGTGTCCTGGACCCCTTGGGAAAGAATGGAAAAAGGAAGATCCAGTTTATGTAAGTTGTGATCGTCTGGCCAAGCATTTCGTGGATAAAATCTCTCACATTCACTCTGAATCACAAATTGGATGGACAGAATCCACTGAGATGATAGAGGTGATGTCTTGTGCAGTACCTGGGAGATTGTGATTTTGACGAAGTAAAGTCCTCCGCAGCCTGGAATTTGGATTCTGGCTGCAGGTAGCAGTTTGTTAAGGGATGGGGAAGTAACAGAAGATACATTGGTCTGTCTTCTAGCGAAGAGGCCAGGCCTGGATCCAGCGAGATTGGACATCAACAGCCTTATCATTCACCTTGTTTTTTCTTAGGGATTAAAATTATGGGGTTACAATTGCAGAGGATTCTGGAGAATATGAATTATGTAGACCTAAGATAGTCTAGATGGAGAAAAACAAACTGAACCCAACCTAGGCATGATTGAATAGACGTTTTTGGTTCTTGATGTAGTCCTGTTTCTCAGAAAAGAGCAGGGCTACAATCTGGGGCACTTCCTGAACTCTTGTTACATGTTACCCTTTAGCTGTGGGAGCTGCACTGATTACTGTTAGGTTTCCAAGTGCAATCCAAGCTCCTTGTCATTGCATATAAAGTACTAAATGGTGCAGGACCTGGACGTCTTAAACACCAGTGTTTCCCAATAGATTCTGCACATTCTACATGGGAAGATAGGAAGGATCTGCTAAGGATCCTTAGCTACTAAGGAGGTATGGCAGAAGGGAAAGGTGTTCTCTTAGGGGCTCCCCATTAGTTTGCCCCCACCTCATGGCCTTCCAAGGCGCAGATGGAAATTTGGCTCTTCCCAAAGGCCTTTGAGAGAATTAATTATAACTATTGGCACCATACTCAAAAAATATTAGCTCATTAATTTTAAGTTGTGGAAATAGATTTTGGATTTTGTAAGTTTTAATTACCAGTAATTATAATATTGATTAACCAACTAGAAACTGTTAGGTTTCAGGTACTGATAAATCTCATTAACAAATTAATTAACATGGGATGAAAAATTCATAGACATTGGTATGCTTTATGTGTATTAGAAATCACAACCTCTCCCCCACTGCAAAAAAATGTCTTCCTTTCAATGATAATTATTCAATCAGGGACCATTTCAAAAGAGAAAATCAGAGCAATATGGATCTTTTTCTATTGATTTGAGTTCTTTGCGCAATATATAGGCAACCAGACCAAAACTATATAGCTCTGAACTTCATTTTGGCATTTGCTTTAAACAATTTAAATAGTTTTCAGTGAAACCTACTTGCTACTGCTCATGGAAATAGTGGTTAATTTCACTTAATTTAGTTAATACTTGAAGATGAAACAGTTATCCTTTAATGCTGCAGACTAATGATGCAAATGTAGATCTTGAAACAATGGGAAACAGGACTGCTCTATTGACTGTTAGTGAGGAACAAGCTTCTTTTGACTACTTTTGCCCAAACTAATGCCTAATTCAGCTGCCAATTAAAGAAATGACTTTGTAATATGAATAAAAAGCGCTTGAGATTGCTTCCGTGTTTACATATCAGGTTGAGGATAAACATTTTTTTTCTTCCTTTTCAACACTCAGGTACTTCATTGTACAGGTCATATCCGCGTTTATGAGAATTGCAACAATCAGACTGTGTGTGGCTATAAAAAGCCTCCCATGACATGCTTGGTATTAATTTGTGAGCCTATACCTCATCCATCAAATATTGAAGTCCCGTTGGATAGTAAAACGTTCCTCAGCCGCCATAGCCTTGACATGAAATTTTCCTATTGTGATGAAAGGTAAAGCCTTTGGACAACAATGCCAATGCATACCTCACTTTCCTCCACTTCCAAAATGGATTCCATTTGAATTGTTATACTCACCTCTTTGCTGATGGCATAGTGCAGTGTTTTTCAACCAGTGTGTCGTGAGACATGGTCAGGTGTGCCGTGAAGCTCAGAGAGTGAAAGAAAACAAGAGAGAGAGAAAGAAAGAGAGAGAGAGAGAGAGAAAGAGAAAGGGAGAGAAAGCAAGTAAGCAAGAGAGAGAGAGAAAGAAAACAAGAGACAGAAAGCAAGAGAGAGAGAGAGAAAGAAAACAAGAGACAGAAAGCAAGAGAGAGAAAAAAAAATGAGAGAGAGAAAGAAAGCAAGAGAGAGAAAGAGAACAAGAGAGAAAGAGAGAGAGAAAGAGAGAGAAAGAAAGAAAGAGAGAAAGAATGAGAGGGAGGGAAGGTGGGAGAGAGAAAGACATAGAGGGAGGGAGAGAGAAAGAGAGCAAAAAAGGAAAGAAGGAAGAGAGAAAGAAAGGGATGGAGAGAGGAAAAAAAGAGGAAGGGAGAAAAAGAGGGAGGGAGGGAGAAATAGAACGAAAGGGAGGGGGGAGAGAGAGAGAGAATTTTTTTGTCCAAACTTTTTTTAGCGCCCCCCCCCCCCTCAGTGTGCCCCATGGTTTTGTAAATGTAAAAAATGTGCCGCGGCTCAAAAAAGGTTGAACATCACTGGCATAGTGTGCCATTTTACTGTACCATGAATTTGTTAAAGCTGAGGGAGATAATTAGTTAAATGATGGTGTAAATTTATGTCCTTCTGGTTTTTTTTAACTTCAGTTTCATACTTTTCAGTTCTGAACAATGAGGATGCAAAATGATTTCTATTTTGCTTTTAATTTTCCAAAATGTTTTTAAATGATAAAAAAAAAAATAAAGATCATGTTTTAAATTTTTCCAGTTAAGTAAAATATTGGAAACAGTTTATTTAATTAGCATATATTAAACCTAAAGCATATATATAAATAATATATATATAAATAATATATTCATTTTAGGGGGAAAAAACCCACTTCTGCTTTCTCTCAGTTCTGTAGTGTTTATTTTTCTTATTTTGTGTAACACTGCCATCAAGTGGCTGAAATAATTTTAAATTTGGCATTCCCCAGTCGAGTTCTTTAGATGTGTTGGACCATTTCTCCAGCCCCAAGCATATTAGGCATGCTAGCTTGGAACAACAGGACTTACAGTTTATCACATCTGGAGGCACCTGATTGGGGAACGGAAATAATAAGACAAAGATGGTATTCTAATATAGGAAAAGTGTAATTGATGTAATGCTGAAATATTTTTTGTTTGTATTCTTATGGTTTTTTTCTTTAAGATAAGCAACGATCCTCCTCTAATTCATTTTGCCTCCGAGCATAGATCATATTGTAGCTACTAGTAAAGCTTGCATTGTGATCTGTGTTTGTCTAATTAAGACAATGTTTACTTCCATTTCATTCTGTTATGGAATTTTTTAATAACAACTCTCCATGCACTTGGGGAAAAGCATATTTAAAACCATTAAATGACATGATTCGTAACATCCTATTGGTTCCAAAATGCAAAATAAAACCAGCATGTAAATATTTTTTTAATTTTGATATATTTTCTAAGTTGCTTTTAATCAAGCAAAGTTGCTAAACTTTAATTGTTCTAGCTCATTTTGGCTCCAAGCTGAGGTGATGTTATACTTATTAGTAAAGCTTATATTATGCTTTTTGTTTTAATAATAAATTGCAATAGTTTTTTTCCAATAAATCTCCAATACTTTTCAAATAAACTGTACCAGTAATCTTTAGAGATGTCATAAATTTACTTCTTTCCTCCTTTTGCATAAAGGATTACAGAACTAATGGGGTATGATCCTGAAGAACTCCTGGGGCGTTCTATATATGAATATTATCATGCACTGGACTCTGATCATCTGACGAAAACTCATCATGACAGTAAGTTGATGAAGGCAGAACTGTTTTATGCTATTCAGGTTTCATTAACATATTCTGTGCTATTTATCATAAATCTTGCACACGTTATGCCAGCGTTTTGTCAGATACTGTGTATGCTATTGTGCAATTCTAAGCAACTCAAAAGTTCTGGATGAGTATATTTCAAATGTTGGAGAGCTAATCTTGGGCACAGATTTGCTGCCATAAAGAAATGGCAAATTTACAAGTGACTAATTGTAAAACAGCAATGCAGTAAAAGTCATTGTTGCTAGGTGGATATAAGTTGCTCATTAACTGACAAGATGTCTGAGTCACAAATATCAAATTGCCTATTTGTGCCGGTGTCAAACCGGTAATGCTCACAGAAATGGTCCCTCAGCATATTACTCTGATTCAAAATACACACACTTAGGGAAAGACCACACTGGAAACAAGCATGTAATTATTCTCAAAAATAGTCAAGCATCTATGCACATGTGTTTCATTGGTGAATCAAAACACTCCTTTATTCTTTACCATCTCCTTTAGCTTACTCAGATGCCCTACACTGCCCCTAGTTCCCATCACTATTTATGTTTTAAAAAATAACTATTATTTATTTAGAAATTTTTATTTAGAAATACCCAGCTCTGGTTGAATCCAACCAGCTTACAAAACTAAAACCCCAATTTCTCTGTGTATGTATATGTGTGTTTTTGTGTGTGTGTGTGTGTGTGTGTGTGTGTGTGTTTGTTTGTTTGTTTGTTTGACTTCTATGCCGCCCAATCCCAAAGGACTCAGGGCAGCTTACAATAATGATATAAATACAAATACAAATAGTTGATTATACCGTGTTTCCCCGAAAGTAAGACAGTGTCTTACTTTCTTTTTATCCCCAAAAGCCCCACTATGTCTTACTTTCGGGGTATGTCTTATATTGTCCCGGGCACCGGGGCCGGCTCGTCTTCGGGCTTCGGCCCGGGCGAGGCCTCTTTGGGCACCGGAGCTGGCGGCGACTTCCTGACGCGCTACCGGCTGGTGTCGTCTAAGCTCCGCAAGCGCTTCCTGCGCAAGCCCAACGTGTCGGAGGCGTCGGAGCAGTTTGCGGCGCTGGCGAGGGAGCTGCGTGCCCAGGAGAGTCTCCCTTACGCAGCCTGGTGCCAGCTGGCGGTGGCGCGCTGCGCCCAGAGCTTGGGCCACCCGGCGGGCGAGGCGGCGGCCCTGGCCAAAGCGGCGCGGCTCTGGCTGCGGCACGAGCAGGAGCAAGGCCCAAGCTCTGGGCGCAGCGCGCCACCGCCAGCTGGCACCAGGCTGCGTAAGGGAGACTCTCCTGGGCGCGCAGCTCCCTTGCTTTTAGTACCGTGTTTCCCCGAAAGTAAGACATATGTCTTACTTTCGGGGTACGGCTTATATTAGCCGACCCCCCTGAAACCCCCGATACGTCTTACAATCGGGGGTGTCTTACTATCGGGGAAACACGGTAATATCTAAAACTATAAAACCCCATAATAAAAAAACCATTTGTTATTTTTTTTTAAAAAGTCATAATCACACGCATACACACCATTCATACAGTTTGGCCATATAAACCCCAATTCCCATCTTAATACTGCAAATATTAATGTTAAAAGCATTATTGGGAATAAAGATGTTTTAAGTGGCCGGAACTTTATTTTGCAGTATTCTGGTCACCCATTATTTTCATTGAAAATAATTGCTTTTAAAAAGGCAAGGCCAATTAGAGTTGGGTGAGTCTCTGGCAACTTACTGGGCATCCCAGTCTTCAGTATATAATTAATTTGGGTCTCTTTCTTCTTCCAGTGTTTGCCAAAGGGCAAGTCACCACCGGACAGTATCGAATGCTTGCCAAGCAAGGGGGATATGTCTGGGTAGAGACTCAAGCAACTGTTATATACAATACTAAGAATTCTCAACCACAATGTATAGTGTGTGTGAACTATGTCTTGAGGTAAGTTTTGTTTGTAAATGCTGTTGTGGGGGGGGGGGGGGGGCGTGCAAATAATCAGCCAGGTATTAAGCAAAGCTTACTTCCTTAGTATGTATTTCTTTGTAATCATACTTGTTCATTTCTTTGTTATGTTGAGTTGATTTCTGTATGAAATCTTTAGCTTGTCTTCCTACTGATTGACCATAGGTTTTCATATCTGTTTGTTGCGGTGCTATTTATATTTCAATAAACTGCATCAGGGGGCAATAATGAATGTAGTTATTGCAACAAATAAGAGTCTGCATGTGTGCCACTCGCAGCGCATAGTTTTCCAGTCCATGTATAGAATTCTGTTGGAATATTTTGCCTTCAAATAGAAATGCATACTGTACATCACATTATAACTTCAATGCAGATATTATTGATTGATTACATACTATCAAATTAGTGTCAACTCTTAGCAATCATGATTATATAGCTATTCTCCAGGATGATCTTTCCCAACTTGGTCTATCATTTTTTCCAATGGTGCACCCTCACCACTAATTGAGTCCATCTATCTTGCTGCTAGTTGGCCTCTTCTCATTCTACGTTTTCCACTATTCTGTTAAGCTAGCCTTTGCTTAATGTATCTAAAGTATGATAACTTGAGTGTGGACAGTTTTACCTTGAGTAAAAATTCTGGGTTGATTTGTTTGATGATTCTTTTCTTGGCCATCCATGGTATTCTCAGGGATCTTTTGCAACACCAAAGTTCAAAGGTGTCAATACTTTTTCTATCCATCTTCTTCAAGGTTCAGCTTTTGGTTCCATTGAATGTCAGAGGAAAACAATTATTCGGATGTTTCTTATCTTTGTAGACATAGATATAATCCCAGCATCTTGAATATCTTTTCCAAGGCCTCATGGCTACTTTATGTGAAGTATTTAATCTCTGCTGGTTCCTTAGTTGTTGATAATTTTAAAAAATGCAAAAGTTATCCATCACTTCTTTTTAAAGGCTGGTTACTCTATTTGAGGTAATTCATTTAGTTTTATTTATGTTTAATCTTAGTCCTGTTTTTAATAAGCTCCTTGACTTTTATTACTCGAATTTGTATTTGTGTTCATCATTTGTATTTTCAGCTATCAGAATAGTTTCATCACTATAGCACCTGTTCTTGATGTTGCTTCCTCCACTTTTAAACTATGCTCATCTTCTAGTCCAGCTTCTGCATATATGTTGAATTAATAAGGTGAGCGTATACATTCCTTTTTCACTTTTTTGTCAACCTAGAGTCAATGATCTATTTCTCCATTTTCTGTATCTACTCTGTCTTCCTGACTTGGATCTAAATTTCACATGAGGACAGTAGGTGTTCTGGGATTCCCATTTTTATATTTGCATGAGCACTTTTCACAGTTTGGCATGATGGATACAATTAAACTGGTCCCTGTAATCAATGAAACCCATACTGACTTTCACTTTCTTGATTAATAAGGAAACAGTGTGAATCAGGAATTATGTTTCTTGGCTTTTTCTAAAGCCATCTTAAACCTTTGACTTGCTCGTTTCCATGTTGGGTTCTAATTCTGAATTGAATATCCTAGCTTATGCGCAAAGTTAAGATGTTTGTGTATTATTTTGTGTATTATGTTAAGTTTCCTTTCTTCAATACTTGTATATGGATTGACCTCTTCCAATTTTTGGTCCCTGTCATTCCCAAATTAAATGGTTAGAATCTTTACCTGAATCATTGAGTTTTCTGGATTAATACATTTTTCAGCTACATCCTCACATTTATACTTTTGATTTTGACTCTTTTCAGGCTATTTATGGTGCTTATTTCCCATTTTTTATAAGTTTGTATACATAAACATATCCTATTGAATTCATGCCTGTTCCCAAAAGAATGCTATATTATTATTTTAAACATACATCTAGAGAGTTATGTGGTTAGCCTCTCAAGAAAAGAAAAAACAACAATAGCAGATTCATTTTCTAGTGGACAGTTTATTCATCACTAATATTTTTTTACAATATATAATTGTGAAATATTGTTAAAAGTTATTTTAGGATTCAAGGTGGTGGTAAAACCTAGTAGCTTTGGATATTCCACCATCTATATTTACACCCAGAATTTTCATCAGTAAGCAGAGACTGAGATAAATGCTCAGGTGCCCATTGCCTTGGCAGAGCAGTAAAAGGCCAAAATATATTACGTATATGTTTCTTATGCAATTGACGTACATTATAAATAAATTAGCATTATGCAGCTCTCAGTATCTCTTTTATCAGTTCTGTTTTTATTCTTTTGCAGTGGAATTGTTCAGGGGAACTTGGTTTTCTCACTTCAGCAAACAGAGCGTATGTTGAAACCAGTGGATTCTCCTGAGATGGGAATGATGAAAGTACTCAACAAGAGTGATCTGGAAGATAGCAGCAGCCTCTTTGAGAAACTTAAGAAGGAACCTGATGCATTAACCTATCTTGCTCCTGCTGCTGGAGATACCATAATAGCATTAGATTTCGACAATGATGGTATGTGTACATTTAATCAAATATTTAAAGAAAAAGGATAATTATCCATAAATGCTGATCATTAGAATTTCTTAAAGATATGTTCTTGGGATGTTAAGACTCTAGAAAGACAGCAAAGAAGAGCAACAACAATGATTAGGGGACTGGAAGCTAAAACACATGCAGGAACTGAATATATCTAGTTTAATAAAAAGAAGGACTACGGGAGACATGATAGCAGTGTTCTGATATCTCAGGGGTTGCCACAAAGAAAGGGGAGTCAAACTATTTTCCAAAGCACCTGAGGGTAGAACAAGAAGCAATGTGGAAACTGATCAAGGAGAGAAGCAGCAATTAATCAGTGGAACAACTTGCCTCCAGAAGTTGCAAATGCTCCAACACTAGAAGTTTTTAAGATGTTGTCTGAAGGTAGTGTAGTGTTTCCTGCCCAAGCAGGGAGTTGGACTAGAAGACCTCCAAGGTCCCTTCCAACTCTATTGTTGTTGTTATATACTGAATCATAATAAGGCTCTTAATTGGTGACTCAATATTTCTGTCTTTGTTTGATGATGTCTTTTTTAAAATTTTTGTAGAGCCAGATGAACAAGAACCATCTGATGACGTTCCTTTGTATAATGACGTAATGCTCCCCTCTTCCAATGAGAAGCTGCAGAATATAAATTTGGCAATGTCTCCATTATCTGCCTCTGAAACAAAAAAGCCCCTCTGTAGCAGTGCTGATCCAGCACTCAATAGAGAGATGGTGGCCAAGCTGGAGCCCAGCATGGAGCCCTTAGATCTTACTTTCTCCAGCCGGCGGAGCCAAGATCAACCAGCTACTCCTTCCGATGGAAGCACTAGCCAAAGCTCACCTGAGGTTTGTCATTTAGCAATCTTTTGCAACTTTCCATTGTTTCTGTATTAAATTTTATGCACTATCGACCTTGTATCAGATCATTTGCTTAGGAAACAGCAGAAGAGGATAGTAGGGGGCAATAAAAACTGATTGAATCTTTGCTAGTGAACTTTTGATCAAAAACCTTTTATTAGAAATAATAAAACTATTTCACATTTTATCCAAACACTGTAGTAGAAGCTTTTAATTGTTTTGTTCAGCTAAAGATTAAAACAATTCAATTCCTCTTTCATTTGATTCATTTCTGTTGACAGTTAAGAATTATTCTGAGATACAGAATTTGCATTTAACAATTCGTTTTTATTAGTATAGCCTTGTTTCCTAAGCCTTAAGAATGTTTTTAAATACAATTCTAAAATGTGAGGAACTATGTGTTAAAATGATTGTGTGAGCTTTATTATTCCAATCTATATATATGTTGTGTGTCATCCTAATTATAGGATCTTAGTGATTTGAAATTTCAATGAATAGACCTTTTTTCCCTATGGGATCAGATTCATTATGATAACGCACTTGAAATTTGGTCTCATTTTACTGAATGAAGTTGCTGATTATTTTTACAGCCTAACAGTCCTCCTAATGATTATTGCTTCAGCGTGGATAATGACATATCAAGTGAGTTCAAGCTGGAATTAGTGGAAAAGCTTTTTGCAATAGACCCAGAATCAAAAAATCCATTTTCAATGCAGGTGAGCACATTAATTAAAAAATTTGGTTCATTCTATTTTAATATGTACACATTCAAACGGGGCTTACAGTGCTTGGTGTAATTATTCAAATACCGAGGTAGAGTACTAAGTTCATTACTATCTGACTAGATACAGGTGAGTGGGTGAGGGAATTAGCAAAATGAGTGACATGATAGATAGATAGATAGATAGATAGATAGATAGATAGATAGATAGATAGATAGATAGATAGATAGATAGATAATGGATGGATGTAAGTAATTTGCTGTAACTTCAAGTGGCTGCTGACTGAATTGTCCGAAGTCAAAGACCACCTACAATATCCATTTCTGAGGAATCAAAATACTTTGACTGAAGTGATTGCAGTCAGAAAACTTCAAAATGGTCTGTGTAGCACTTCAGATTTATTCTCTAAAGCGATGCTTCTGAGTGCCTGGCAGTGTCACCATGTACTTCTTATTTCCAGTATTTTCTGGCAATTTAGGAAAGGATATGGCTACATGGTTGCTATAAATTGTTAAAGGCAGGTGGTATATTTGGGCAACTGTGTGTTCCGGAACATCTGATGGTGAAAGAATTTTAAATGCTGCAGAATCCTAGTGTCTGGGTGATGCTTATAAAGGTTATTTCTGGAACCCTCACAAAATTAATATCGGTATAAAGTAAAGATAAGGCCATTTTATCAGTCTAATGTAGCTGAACCCCATAAATCCATGGAAACTATGTTGCTCATCATCTCCACTTCAGTAGCCTTCCCAGCTAAGCCTTTTGGGAGCAGGATGAAAAGGAGGATTGATAGATTCTTGGAAGATAACAAGCTTGATAGCAGTGTAATCACAATCCTGTGTCAGATTATGCAATTATGTCATTGTCATCTTCTTTCAGGAAACAGATTTAGATTTGGAAATGTTGGCACCTTATATCCCCATGGACGATGACTTCCAGTTGCGCACCTTCGACCAGCTTTCCCCACTAGAGGGCAATACTGCAAATTCTTCTTCTAATGTGACTCCTGGTACAGGGTTCCCGCAAATTCCAATGCAGTCATCAGCCACTGACACGATAAAATCCACAACAATCAAACACGAACCTGTTCCGAAGATGCTTGTAACGTCTGCCCCTATTAAGTCAAAAGTACTCACAGATCCTGCTCCCGTAATCAGTGCCCCGGCATCACCTTACGCTAAGAATCAAAGTCGGACTTCGTCTCCAGTCAGAACAGGAAAAGCCACAATAGACCAGACAGACCAAATAGGTCCAGGAGCTCCGGACTTGTTGACGGTCACTTTTGGCAACAGGTAAATGGGGTTATCTGTCAGATCTTAAAGGTAGTCATGTGATCTATACTCTTAAACATAGAAAGGTGAATGAACCTATGATCAGCACTGCTTGCAGGCACTAGTAAGTTCACTGATCCTTCTTAGCTTTCTTTTAGAATTTGTTTTATTATTACAAACCACTAGCATTTAAGCTGGAAACTATTTCTGAGGTTCAAGAAAGTCTTCTCTGGAAATAGTTAATAGGATCACTGGGGAGGAGATTTGCTAAAAAGGTATTTTGCTATTGGCTGTGACAACTATGTGTAAACAGGGAAATCTCCTCTGATACAGGTAGTCCTGTAGATCCTGTTAAGGATCCTTATTGGGACAGGAGTTTCCATTGCTAAGTGATGTTGAGACTCTAGAAAGAGTGCAGAGAAGAGCAACAAAGATCATTAGGGGACTGGAGGCTAAAACATATGAAAAACGATTGCGAGAATTGGTATGTCTAGTTTAATGAAAAGAAGGACTAGGGATGACATCATAACAATGTTCCAGTATCTGAGGGGCTGCCACAAAGAAGAAGGGGTCAACCTATTCTCCATAGCACCTGAAGTCAGGACAAGAAGCAATGTATGGAAACTAATCAAAGAGAGAAGCAACCTAGAACTAAGGAGAAATTTCCTGACAAGAACAATTAATCAATAGGACGACTTGCCTCCAGAAGAAAGTTGTGGGTGCGCCTACACTGCAGGTTTTTAAGAAGAGATCAGACCACTATTTGTCTGGCAAGATATAGGGTTTCCTGCTTGAGCAGGGAGTTGGACTCATTGACTTCCAAGGTCCCTTTCAATTTTGTTATTCAGTCATTAGGCAAAACATTACATGACCATACAACTTAGCAGCAGCACTTCTAGTAATCTTGGTTGCAGTCATTAACCAAGGATCTCACACTTCTGCTACTCTAGGCTATGCTTCGGTTTCCCCCATCCACTATTCCTCCCTCCCCCCTTTTTTTGGCTGCCCTGCCCTGCACCATATATTATTCCCTTTCTGCTGTTTTCACTGTCTCCTTCTTTCTCCTACTTCTGACAAAGTTGCACTTGGCCTGGCCCTTCATTAACAGCTGCTGGCTGCAAGTTACTGGTCAGCAGTGGGGAGAAGATGGCAAGGGGGGAAAGGTAACAGATTGCCCAGCAGCATGAGTGGCAGAAGGCAAGGCAGCAGGGACAGGGAGTGGGGGGTAGCCAAAAGGCCGAGATAGGGGGAAATAACTATGTGGGGGGAGATGGAAGTACATGCTGAAGTTGCAAATACAGTTGTGCTGAATTTTGATTACATGGGGTGCTGTAGCGGCCCTCACTCTTAGGTCCATACATTTGTTCAGCACCGTTGTAACTTCAAACGCTTGTTGAATAAATGTTTATTAAGTGAGGACCACCTGTAGTCATTTGACGAATACACCTACTGCTGCTTTTAAATAATCCAATGTGCCATGGGTCACAAAAGTCAGCTATCTTGACATTTATTCTTGGTATGCCAGTGTTGCCTTATAGTAATATTTTCCCTATTCACAGGTAAGGATGCATCTTTACCAAGTTATCTATTAAGTAGAAGCGCAGTTAGGTTTGTGACCCAATAGTTTAGCCCCAGTCTGCTAGATGAAGCTGTTTAATGGGCTTCTTAATAAACCCAAACCATTCCTGTCAGTCTTGCTCTAAGTTGTACACTTTATTTTCATCTTAGAAGTGTGGAATCTTGTTTTTGAAATTTAGCTTTGAATACTGGAGAATGGGACATTCATGTGAGCTAAATGGTCCCAAAGCACCTACTTCCATATCAAACTAAACATGAATAAAATTGCACCTGGGCTAGTCTTTTTTGCTCTGTTTTAATTGATTGGCAATTAATATTGGTCTTCTGAGGTAGCTAAGCCAAATTTGATACTGAAAGTACATTTAGTATTTTTAAAATATTGCTGATTGGATGTCTATGGAGATTTCAGTTACCCAGGTCATAGTTGTCTCAGTGGTGCTTTTTCCAGAGGCAGCTGGACTTTCTGGTTTTTCATTGATGGTATTTCACTTCTCGGACAAGAAGCTTCTTCAGCGCTGACTAGATGCTGGGGAATGGAAGGATTTATATTCCTTAAAGACAGCTGGCCATTTGCATTATTTTAGCAAGTCGTTAAGGCCATCTGGAGGTTTATCTATATCAGGGTCACCTGAGTGGTACAAATGGGTATGGAGCCTTCTTGAAACTGTTGAAAGGACTGTGTTGTAGATTGGAGATAGATGATATTGTATCTCAGATGATGTCGTATCCCTCCTGCTCTATTGAGGGAGGGTCGTTCAATTTTGACATAGATGGCCTCTTTGAATTTGAAAGTCCTAAGTCCACCCCAACTAGTCCACGTAAAATGCATATACAGTACATCTTGAGCTGAAAATTTAAGACCTTTTCATTTAAGGATGTCATTGGCAGTGTGTTCCAGGCACTATTATAACATTAATAAAACATAAAACATTATTATAAAAGAAAACAATTTGGATTTTATTCTATCAAATTATTCATAAATTTAGTTTTAATTGATTTGGAACAATTGTTAATCCTCTGGCTTTATATTCCATACTAGATCAACTGAAGCAAATGAAGACATCAGTCCAAGGATAATAGCTCTACATAATATTCAGAGGAAACGAAAAATGGAGCAGGACGGATTGCTTTTCCAGGCAGTAGGAATTGTACGTCCTTTCTTTTAATGTTGGGTATTACACCTTTAAAAATGTATTTTTCTTTGAACCATCAGGTTGTTATTTTGCAAGAACATTACAATTTTTAGTCCAGAGTTCTCAGCTAAATGAAAGGTCGCTTAGCTCTAGTCTTCTACTTCTGTCCTTTAGCAATATACAGTGGTACCTCATCTTACGGACATAATTCGTTCTGTGACGAGGTTTGTAAGTAGAAAAGTTCGTAAGATGAAACAATGTTTTCCATAGGGATCAATGTAAAAGCGAATAATGCGTGCAAATCCTTCAGGAAAATCCCAAACTTTAGAAGGGTGGTGAACGGAGGGCAGGGAGGAGCAGTGAAAGGGGGTGGGTGGAGGAAGCAAGGCTAGCGGAAAGGGTGTGTGGGAAGGAAGAAAGGCAAGGGGGCGCCCCTCCCTTTTCTTTCTTCAAAACACACCTTTTCATTGCCTCTGCAAGCACTCCGTTCTTGCTTTCTTAATGCAAACTCTTTCGCTCTCTCCAAGCCACCCCTCCCTTTTCTTTCTTCAAAACACACCTTTTCATTGCCTCTGCAAGCACTCCGTTGTCCTTGCTTCCTTCACACAAACCTTAGCAACAGAAGTCTGGATGCGGGGCATCCCAGCAGCGGGGGCTTGGGTTCGTAAGGTGAAAATAGTTCGGAAGAAGAGGCAAAAAAATCTTAAACACTGGGTTCGTATCTCGAAAGGTTTGTTAGAAGAGGCGTTCGTAAGACGAGGTACCACTGTATTTCATTACTCATGCCCTCTCAGAGTTGTAGACTACACCCATGGACCTGATGCTTCAACTAGACAGAATGGGTTTTGTTTAGTGGTGGGATAAGAGATCACCAGAACTTTTAAGGGTGTCAGAGTGGATGCCGCATTGTTATTTTTACGAAAAAGGACCAACATAAACATGTTTATTTTCACGTGAAAGGACCGCCCTTTGCTTGCAGCGCTGCTGCGGCATCCTTTTTCATAAAAATAACAATGTTTATTTTTATGTGAAGACCTCCCTTTCAAGGAGCTGGGGAATCCCTCCCACGAAGAGATTCCGGGGGCGGAGCCTTTGACGTCACTGGCAGGTTGCTAAGGACGCCAAGGTGATCACTTCCTGAATTCCACGGAATCCAGGAAGTGATCACCTTGGCGTCCTTAGCAACCTGCCGGTGACGTCAAAGATCCGAACGCCGAACGTGACCCCGAACTTTGCCTGAAGTTTCAAAAAATTTCGGGTTCGGCAAACCGAACACCACAAAATTCGGTACGGACCCGAATTGTGCGGGTTCGGTTCGCCCATCACTAGCAGGGAGGTCAAAGGGACACCCCATTGTAAATGCCTGATTGGTCGGGTTGTAAAAATATGTTCCAAAGCGCCAGAATAGAAGCTTTAGTTCCTAACACCATGGGAAATTTGTCTTTTCCCATGGTCTTAGGCAACCCTTGCGAAATGGTCGTTCGACCCCCAAAAGGGTCCCTACCCCCAGGTTGAGAACCGCTGATCTAGAGACTTACAACTTTCAACATGCCTATTCATGTTGGAAGTCGATGTCAAAGTAAGGGCATAATTGATAACCTCTCCATCCCTGCTTTCCGCAATGCGTTCGTTAAACGAACGAGTGGTCATTAGGTAAGAGCATGGAGTGATTCGGGTGGGGGGAAACATGGGAGGCCTAGGGCACCTGGGATTCTTTCCTGCTATCCGTGGTCACCTTCTCTTCACAATATCTGCTTTTAAATGAGTACATTTTTTCATTTCAGTAGTATTTTTGTGTAGAACTTCTGTGGTTACATTTTAAAAAGTGTACATATATATATATATATATATTTCAGGGCACATTATTGGGACAACCGGGGCCTCCTGGAACAAATATATCACTGGCTTGGAAACGCGTAAAAGGATGCAGATCAAGTGGACAGAATGAGGTGGCGGAGAAGACTGTAATTTTGTTACCATCAGGTTAGAGTCTGTGTAATGCTATCGTAATAAAATCTCTCGATCCCTTCTTTTCTCATGTAAACACCTGTATCTTACAAAATATTTTATTAATATTGATAAAAAATTGGGAAGGGTATAAAGGCCCAAACTATTAATATTGGGCTGTCTATTAGAGGAATTCTATTTTAATACGTATATTGTGGAAAGGAATGAAATGGATCCTATGGTAAAGGGAACCTTGATAATGTGAAATTAACACTAACTAATATTCTTCCATAGAATTTGAGAACATAGCAACCTTGCTTCTTAAAAAGTCATTGGAGACACCCTCCGCCCATGCTATATAGCATACTTTTGTGCATTATTATTTATTCCCAGTAATGCCTCTGAACCCATAGAGGTGTCAGAGGCATTCTGGGGTAATAAAAATAGTAGGTAGGACTCTCTCATTACTTAGTTGTGAAGAACATCTAACTGTCCGGGAAAGGGGGGGTGGGAGCAAAGAGGATTTATAGATGTATAGTTGCATAATATTCCCTTTCACTGTTTCTCTTCTGAGCAAGAGTAAATCCTAATTCAGCTACCCTTTTAATTTAATATTCTGCTAAATACTGTTTTTAAAGGACGTATTTCCATAGGCCCAATAATTCTGTTTTATTTTTAAAGAATACTTCACCTTATATTTATGTATTCAATATATATAGCCTCCCATTGCACTTTTGCATGACGATAGGAGACTTACAATAAAATAAATAAAATAAGAATAAAAAATAAAATGCGCATCAGCTGAGCATTATTTAATCGATCATTTACACAGTCAGGAGAAAGGCTTTGTACCACCCAGAGGACCCTGGGTTCTATCTATTCACTGCTACTCTGTAAAATTGAAATATTCATTTAGATTTATCAAGATACTTATAGCTAAATTCTCTAACAATGACTGGTGACTTGTTTATTTATTTCTTCACTTATTGTTCCAGAATGCTGTAGAAGTAACATTCATTTTCTTTTTCATTGTAGATATAGCAAGTAAACTTCTAGGGCAGTCAATGGATGAGAAGGGACTTCCACAGCTTACCAGCTACGATTGTGAAGTCAATGCTCCTATACAAGGCAATCGAAACTTGTTACAAGGCGAAGAGTTGTTCAGAGCCCTGGATCAGATCAACTGAGCATCTCTTCCTGTACTTCCCTCTTCGTAATTGTTCTGTTTTCTTGGACATTGGTGATTTTACCACCTAAAAGCAGTGTATTTATATTTTCTATATCTGATTTTAGAAGCCTGGATACAAATACTGCACTAATTCAGTTAGTTTGTATCTGATCCTCTTTCTATTTTGGACAATTTCTGACATAATGAGTTTGTTTTCTTTCTTTCTTTCTTTCTTTCTTTCTTTCTTTCTTTCTTTCTCTCTCTCTCTTTCTCTCTCTCTTTCTTTCTCTCTTTCTCCCTCCCTCCCTCAGCTAATGATTGCATTTTTGGTACATAAACAGTTTTAAGTCGGTTAAATTTAGAACATACTCATAATGACAGCTTTGAAGTAGGCACCTTTTCAAAAAGTATTTATTTTTTATTTTAACTAGGAGTTTTGTCACTGAAGACTTTTTATCTGATGATACATTGCCGCAATAAATTCGTCTAAGCTTTCTATCATGTGGTTGTAGGCATACTTGAAGGCACATTGTGCTGTTATCTCTAATGTTTGAATAAATTTTTACTTTACCTTTTTAAAAAAAAAAGAAATATTGCTTTGCAGCAGTGCATTTGTAGCCAGTCGCACAAACTATTTTCTTATGAAAATAAACAAAATACCAGCAGTTCCTCATGCAATATTGTGCATTTATAAAACTAGTTTTTAATATGAACATTTTTCTTTTTTGTTTCTCTTTTATGTTAATTACATGTGAAATTATGTAGAAATTTGGGAGTAGTATTATATTTTTGTTATGTTGTATTTTGAGATGCTCCTAAACACTCTGTTTTAATATTAAAGTAGGATTAGAGGGAAACAAGTTGATATGTGAGGCTAGCAACATCTGGGGACTTTCAGGTTAGGAAAAAAGATTATTGGAGATGGAGTAGATAATGGGAATGTCATACAAATATTTGGGGAACAAGTGGATGGAAGGATCCCCCCCCCCCACACACACTTCCTTTTGGATTTTTAAAAATTGGGCCCACTAAATAGGGTTGATCTTCAGACCAGTTGAAAATCATTTGTTTTCCTTTTTTAAGTTCTTATTTTTCTGCAAATGAATGAATTCACTGCCAGTACGTGGCAATTTTAGAAATGGTTTTCCAAAAGACGTCTTTTTCTAAAAAAAATAAAATAGACATGGTCTTAGAATAATCTGTGTTTGAAGGCACGATGTCTCCTAGCATCCTGGGAGAGGGTTTTGTTTTCATGCCTTGTTTTTGAATTTTCTAGAAGCATCTGATTGAGTTGGATAGACCCTTGGTTTGATCCAGCAGGGCAGCTTATTATTTATATTAAGATTTTTTTTTCATTTGAAAAACAATCCATTTTTTATGTTGAAATTTTTGACCAACTCAAAATTCTCCCTAGCTTGTACATGATGGTGAACCTATGGCACGCGGTGTTGCTCTATGTCAGTTCCAGCGTGCATGCGTGCACTGGCCAGCTAATTTTTGGCCTTGGCAAAGCCCATTTCCGCCCTCCGGAGGCTTCAGGAGATTTCTCTGAAGCCTCCAGAGGGCGAAAAAAGGTCCATTGGACAAAACGGAAGTTCAGAAAAATGGACTTTAAGGTATTTTAATTAAAAGGTATTTTAATTAATTAAAAAACTGTTTTAATATTGAATTTGCACATGATGTTTTTGCTTGTTGTGAGCTGCTCCAAGTCCTCGGAGAGGGGCGGCATACAAATCTAATAAATAAATCTAATAATAAATAAATTTCTGGTTCACATCGTGTAAAACGTTGTGATGTGAACTGGTGGGGAAGGTAAGTAGAAAATGACCCGTTGTGTCATTTTTCACCATCCCCAGGCTTCAGTAGTCCGGAGGCTTCAGTGAGGCTTGTGCAAATACACCGGGGGGGGGGGGAGTGCAGGGGTTGTGCGCATGCACAGGAATGGCATGGCTATGAACTTATGTGCATACCCGTTTAGCACATGAGCCAAAAAAGATTCGCCATCACTACTATATACCAACAACAGTTTAAATGTTCTCATTATTTTGTTTGGTAGAGGTGATATTTCAGACAAAATCATGAGCCATGTTGCTTTTCTAATAAACATTATCTAGTTTTATCATTATGTTGCTTGCTAATAATTCAGTGTTTTGGATTTTAAGTACCTTGTTGCTATTATTAACATCAGAACTGCCCCCACCCCATTAAACATAGCTTTCAGTAATGCTGAATATACTTTAGAATTTTTTTAAAATTTAGGAAATAAGTCACAAAACACCTTTCTTTCTAAATGCTGTACAATAAATTCAACCTACTCATTCTTTTTTCTTTTTGTGGTTGGATATGACACTAACTGTATTGTTTTATTAAATCAATAAACTATGTGGACCAGGCCTGTAACAAAGGATTGTATCTGCAGATCATAGTGAATTTCCAGTGTGTACTGTAGTTTTTTTTGGGTAGAAATCAAAATAATCATGCCAGGAAATTTTTGATGTTGAGGAGTATTATAAGGATGGGTGCTTCAGCTCTGATAGGCACATGTTCACCGCAGAATGTTAGAAAAATTCTCAAGGCATGCATGATTTTTATAGTGACATTCTGAACATGTCTACTTCAACAGATTGATGTGGCATATACCCTTACAGTATTGTTATAAATTTCTGTTTTTGGATATAATCTTCCTTTTAGAGGGAAATGTATCTTGACCTCAACAAAATCTCCTTACATCCTTATTAATAAAATGGTAAAACATTGGTCACATGATGACATTGATAGATGGATTCATAATTGGTTGAATGGCTCCCCCCAAAAAACAATATTCATAAATTACTGTATCACTTTGAAGATAGTATTGAGTAGCATGTCAGAAAGCTCTTCCTCAGGCACTATGCTGTTCAATATTTTTATTAACAATTTTAATTAAGGGGCTGGGGGAGATTATTGTAAAATTTTCAGGTGATACAGAATTAGAAGGAATGTTGACTTACAATTGTTCATTTAGTGACCATACAAAGTCACAATGGCACTGTCATGGTTTTCACAGTTAAAATCTTTGCAGCAATCCTGTGATCCTGTAATCAAAATTTAGATGTTTGACAACTGGTTCATAATTATGACTCTTTTAGCATCCTGGGGTCATGTGATCACATTTTGCAACCTTCTGACAAGCAAGTCCAATGGGGAAGCCAGATTCACTTAAGAACCAGTTTACTAACTTATCAACTGTAGTTAACAACTGGTAAGGAAAGTCATAAAATGTGGCAAAACTCACTTAACAACAGAAATGTTGGGCTTAATTGTGATTATAGGTTGAGAACTACCAGTACTTTAGAAAAGAAAGATACAAACAGTGAGCCAATAAGAACAGTGTGAAATTTGGCAGGGAAAACTGAAAATTGTTTCTCTGCAGAAAAAAGTAAGACACATTTTGCGATGGGGAGGTTTTGGCTTGAAATAGTATAAATAAAAAATAATAACTAGATGTTCTAGTGTATCACAAGGTGTACATCAACTACCGTATTTTCAGACTACAAGACATGGTCCTGGAACCAGCAGAATAGAAGAAAAAAGTAGAACAAGTCTGACAAAAGATAGCAAAGATGAACACAATCTGCATTAAAAATCACTCCAGAGGGGATGAAAATTACGCTAGAAGGAAGGAAGATAAAAGTGGACACCATGGAGAGGGCACAGGAGATGTTCAAAAAAGAAGGGAAATATCCACAAAACTAATTAAATTAAAAGCGGGAATAATATGTTTGCAAGAAATCCATATCAAGCAAAAACATAAAAATATCTGGAATACCAAAAAGTGGGAGAACTTTATATAACACTAAATGAAAAAAAAAGGAAGAAAGGAGTGGCAGTATATGTACAAAAGGAGATTAAATCTTAAGAATTAAAGGCTGACCCTAAAGGAAGATAGAAAGAGAGATAAATATTGCTAGTAAATATTTACGCACCCATCTGGATGGGTGTCAACAGGCTCAAACTCAACCCTGACAAGACGGAGTGGCTGTGGGTTTTGCCTCCTAAGGACAATTCCATCTGTCCGTCCATTACCCTGGGGGGGGGAGAAAATCACTGTTCCCCTTGGAGAGGGTCCGCAACTTGGGCGTCCTTGATCCACAGCTAACATTAGAGAACCATCTTTCGACTGTGGCGAGGGGGGCGTATGCTCAGGTTCACCTGGTGTACCAGTTTCGGCCCTAACTGGACTAGGAGTCATTGCTCACAGTCACTCATGCCCTCATCACCTCGAGATCCAACTACTGTAACACTCTCTACATGGGGCTACCTTTGAAGAGTGTTCGGAAACTTCAGATCGTGCAGAATGCAGCTGTGAGAGCAATCATGGGCCTTCCCAGGTATGCCCATGTCACATCAACACTCCACAGTCTGCATTGGTTGCCGATCAGTTTTCAGTCACAATTCAAACTGTTGGTTGTGACCTATAAAGACCTTCATGGCATCGGACCAGAACAACTTCAGGACCGCCTTCTGTCGCATGAATCCTAGCGACCGATTAGGTCTCACAGAGTTGGCCTTCTCCGGGTCCTGTCGAAAAAACAATGCCATCCAGTGGGACCCAGGGGAAGAGCCTTCTCTGTGGCGACCCCGACCCTCTGGAATCAACTACCCTCGGAGAGCAGGACTGCCCCCACCCTCCTTGCCTTTCGCAAACTCCTAAAAACCCACCTTTGCCGCCAGGCATGGGGAAATTAATTCCCCTTGGCCGCTCTGTTTTATGTATGGTTTGTTTGGGTTGCATGAATGTTTTTATTCAAGGGCTTTTTTAACTGTTGTACTCTTTAATCATTGGATTTGTATTTTGTGTTCCTGTTGTGAGCCGCTCTGAGTCTTCGGAGAGGGGTGGCATGAATGAATGAATGAATGAATAAATAAAACAATTTTTTAAACCAACAGTTACATGAGAAATAGGCAACAATCAATTATAAAAACATGCTTAATAGGAGACTATAACGGTATAATTGATCCTAGGAAATATTATATGATGGGAGGAAAAGGAAAAATCAAAAAAACTATACTACCAAATACATTTAACGAAATGATAGAAGAGCTAAACTTGACTGATATGTGGTGATAATGCACCCCAAAAGCCAACAATACACATTCCATTCAATTTCACACCAGTCCTCCTCAAGAATAGATATGGCTTGGATAAGCAAAGAAATTAGTAAGAATGTAGAGTCAGTTGAAATAGGCCCAAATACATTGGTAGATCATAACGTTTTGATAATGATATGGATAGGAAAGAAAAAGAAGGAGACGGACCCTAAATACTAAATTATTGCAAGAAAAATAATATATACAAACAATAAAGAAAGAAATTGACCTATTTATGAATGAGAATAAGAAACCAACTACCATACAGAATTTATAGGATACATTAAAAGCTTATATCTGGGATATTACAATTGCCTACACAGCAAAGAAAATTAGGGGAAAATGGCAAAACTGCAATAAAAAATAAAAAACACTAAACAATTAGAACATAAACTCAAAGAGACCAAAGGATGACAATATATGTAAATCATTAATGGAAGCCAGGCACGAGCTAAATCTTATTGAACAACAAGACCATGCAAAGGATAATTAGATTTGTTAAACATTTTTTGAAAAAGCAAACAAGCCCAGTAGGTGGCTGGCCTATAAAATTAAAAACGAAAGCGGTAATAGAATAATCCAGCAATTAATAAATAAATTCTCTGCTGCCGCCCCGGTTCTTTGGAATCAACTCCCACCCAATGTCCCCACTGCTCCAACCCTGCTGGTTATCCGTAAGGCCACGAAGACCTGGCTATGCCGGCAGGCTTGGAGATCCTAAATTAACACCAACCCGACCACCTGCATGAACATGACTACGTGAAAGGTATGTATGTGTGTTGTGAGTTGCCTTGTTATGAGTTTTAATTAGGGTTTTAGAATTATATTTTTTTCTTGTCTCCTTATTGTTATTTGCAATTTTATATGAAAATTTTATATTGTTGTAAGCCGTCCTGAGTCCCTTGGGATTGGGCGGCATAGAAGTATGTGTAAATAAGAAAGAGAAAGAAAGAAAGAAAGAAAGAAAGAAAGAAAGAAAGAAAAAAAAGACATAGGTGCTTTCTTTCATATATGGTAATTGTGACCCCAAGCAAGAGGTTACTGGAAAAAAGTACACAACTGGCTACAACAAATCACAGTAAGAACAATAGAATATACCCCGGGTTTTTTCTTGTTAGGAATAATAAGAAAACAGCATCCCCAAAACATACAATATTTACATATCACCATGGCAAGAATTGCATATGCTCAATATTGGAAGAACAACAAAACTCTACTGGAAAACATGTTGATGGACAAAATATATAGGTTTGCTGAGAAGGACATGTTGACTCTTGAACTTAAAGGACAAAATTATTTGGAACACTATGAAATATGGACTAAATGGTACAATTGGACTAAAAAAAAGGAAAGACTGAGACAATGTGAGATGAAGGTGATATGAGACTATGTAAACATACTGTATATTAACAAATAATATCAATGCATGTTATTGTACAACAATAACATGTTTAAAGATAAAAAACAATTTTTTATTTAAAAAATCACTATCCATCAATTAGAAAGGCAGCTTTACTCAGAATAGTTTACATCTTGTGACAATCTTTAACAATATCTGCCTATCTCAGGTTCTTGGGAAGGACTCAATAGAATGGAAAGGTAAAAGGGGGAGGAGAAGAGGAAAAGCGAAAAGGAGTAATGTTGGCCAACTGGACTTGTATTTCTTGAAGGTTTTCTTCAATTTTCAGAATGAATAACCATTAATGTGCATCATGCAGTTATCTCCCCCTTTTTAGCAATTCTACTCTTCCTAAACTCACTTATACGTGCAGTTAATTTTAAAAAATCCCACAAACCTTCCAATTTTCGGTACTTCATTATTGTCAAAGCATTTCCAGTCCCCAAATCCATTATACTTACCCAGATTGCCCCAAAAGTTCTCTTAAATAATTCACCATTGTGACGTCTATTGGAATATGCTGTGCTGTGTGCTGTGCTGGTTTCAGCTGAGGATGCTTCTCCCGGATGCGGGAAGGAGATGCAAATGAGCGAATGTTCCTGATGCTCCCAGCCAATCCACTTAGTGGGGCCACGCCCACTGTACGTGCAGCTCAGCACTCTAGACAGAGCCAGGAGGTATTTCTCACCCTCCCCAACCCTTCTTCTCTGTATCAGAAAAGATAGCTGTTTTTTTTGGCAAGATGCAATTGTAATGTAGAGAATGAAATAGCAGGATATATCTCTTACTAAGTGTCTCTCTGGAGCTGGTTCAGGATTTATTGGTGTTGCAGACTGAACCCGGTCTATAATTTTCCATTAGGCAGAATGTTTCATATTAATTTTTGAAGGGCTGTCAAAGAAACAATATGTGATGTTAAAAGAGGTGAAATATTTATAGTTAGTTTGTTACAAAGAAGTAAGTCAAAAAGCTAATAACCTGAAGAGATGTAAGGAGAAGAAAGAGAAAAGAAGGAAAGGAAAAGGAAAAGATAAGCTTGGGAAAAGTAATATTGTTATGTGACTTTTATGTAAGGTTACTGTTAAATCACCCTGTGATAGTTTGTAAATACTAGTCCTTTGAACAAATGAGAGCAAAATATAAATAGTACTCATTCCATACACTCCATCCTGGTAAGAGAACAGATAATTATCAGTGTATTTAATCATATGCCGCCCCTCTCCGAAGACATTACTGTATAGATAATATATAACTGCTTGGTTTTTAGCAAGTTATGTGAATAAAATAATAGTGAAGATGCAGAATTTTTATTACAGAAGCTTTTTTAAAGTAAGAGGTGGTTGGATACTTATTAAAAAAATCATTAAGAGGTTGATTACATAGTATCTGAGGACTTCCAAAGTTATTATTCAAACTACTTTATGAGAAATGTCTTTGTGGCATACAACTAAAAAGAAGATGTTTCTTTTAATGACTCTAAAACCAATACAAATAGATTTCAAAACAGAGAAGAGTGAAGAGAGTAATTATTCCTTTAGCACAGTGTTTTTCAACCAGTGTGCCGTGGCACACTAGTGTGCCGTGAGACATGGTCAGGTGTGCCGTGAAGCTCAGAGAGAGAAAGAAAACAAGAGAAAGAAAGAGAGAGAGAGAAAGCAAGAGAGAGAAGGAAAAGCAAGAGAGAGAGAAAGACAGCAAGAGAGAGAGAGAAAGAAAGAGAGAAAGAAAGAAAGAGAAAGAAAGCAAGAAAGAAGAGAATGAGAGAGCGAGAGCAAGAGCAAGAGAGAGAGAGAAAGAAAGAAAGAGAGAGAAAGAAAGAGAGAGAGAGAGAGAAAGAAAGAAAGAGAGAGAGAAAGAAAGCAAGAAAGAAGAGAATGAGAGAGAGAGAGAAAGAGAGAGAGAGAGAGAAAGAGAGAGAGAGAAAGAGAGGGAGGGAAGGTGGGAGAGAGAAAGACAGAGGGAGGGAGGGAGAAAGAGCAAAAAAGAGGAAGGAAGGAAGAGAGAGAGAAAGGGGTGGAGAGGGAAAAAAGAAAGGGAGAGAGAGAGGGAGGGAGAGAGAGAGAAATAGAGCGAAAGGGAGGAAGAGAGAGAATTTTTTTGCCCAACCTTTTTTTACCCCCCCCCCCCCCGCTCAATGTGCCCCATGGTTTTGTAAATGTAAAAAATGTGCCGCGGCTCAAAAAAGGTTGAAAATCACTGCTTTAGCATTTAGATTTAAAAACAAAAACAAAAAAACCAGCAACGCTCTACCTAGGTTGCTTCTCTACTCCTCCATAAAATGTCGACACTTAACTGCTGCTTTTGTGTGCATGCACATGCAAGCACAAATACACTCTCCCCTCTGCTGACAGTTAAAATTTTTATTTGGCAAAATACAGGGGGACTGGAAAATCATCACAAGTGATGTTAAGATTCTCTCTATTTTTCTTTTATTACTGAGAGAGGTGGGGTGGAATGTTATCATTAGACACTGACTGTTAAACTTCGTTACATTTATTTATTTATTTGTTTGTTAGACATGTACTGTATAGGATAGTAGCAGTTTGTATAAACATAATGTAAGTAAAAACTATCAATAAAAAAGAACAATAGGGCGGGAAATCGGCGCAGTGGTGCGCTTACGCACGCCATGCATTTATGCATTTACAGCTTGAAATAGAAAAATAATTACCGATGCGCTAGAAACTGGAAGGAGACCCCCAAGGCTTTCACCTAACAGTCGAAGACCACCCTTAGAGCAATATAAATAAATAAATAAATATATGGGGGCTCCCTGGTGCTCTCTGAGCTTGGTAGTCATTTCACTAGTCATTTCACAAACTAGGTGGGTAATGAAACGTCTGCAAGACGACGACCAAGCTCAGAGAGCACAAAAAAGTCCTCAGTTCAGCCTAGATAGATAGATGGATGGATGGATGGGAGGGAGGGTGGATGGATAGATAGACAGACAGACAGATATATATGGATGGGATAGATATAGAGCTAGAAATATATAATATAGAGATGGATGGATGGATGGATAGATAGATATAGAGATATTCTCTTTTATTGAAAATCTTAAATAAGTAACATTGCAGCAACCCCCCCCCCCGCATCAGCAATCGATTTTCTCCTTAGGACGCTTCATCCATTTCGATTCCAACATCAATAATAAAAACGAACCGCCTTCCGCCTTCCAGCATGGTGACGTCAGCCTGCAAAAAAAAAATTCATGGGGAAGAAAGAATTGTAGGCGGAACGAAGAACCCCAAGTTAACCCGGATTGGTCTGATTCTTTTCCTCCGCCCTTACATTGGATTAAGTCTTCCGAAAGCTGCCATGTTGGAGAGTCTGCGTTGAAGCCGATTCTAAGTTTTGTCTCCTTCGGCCGGAGGACGAGTTAAGTCAGCTGCGTTTGTTTGCGCACGTGTGCGCCTGCGCAGTCGGTTCCCTCCGAGGCGGCGGGACGGTGGTGTACCCCGGTCCTCCCCGCACGGCGGATGGTCGTCCGTCATGAACGGCTGGCCCGGGGCTGAGGACGGACTGCGAGGCGTTGCTGACTCGGTTCCAGCAAATCGAGAGCATCCGCTTCGAAGATTTCACCGCGCTCTGGAGGCAGAACCGTTTCGACACCATTTTTTAGTGAGTCGCTTTTTCCTGCTGTTGCTTGATGTCACTCCCTTCGTGGTTGTCCCTCGTCCCAGTCTATGAGGTCCTGAGCCTGCACGCCAAAAGTTTTAGTTTGAACATGGTTGAATTTCTTCTCCCCCCTCCCCCGTATTTTTTCACTCCCGCGCCCCGCCTTTAAAATAGTGCATTGGAAGGGAAAGAAATAGTGAAATCCTCCTTGCACTTTTTATGTGGTGCTGCCCTAACGTTTTAGTTGCACATTCCCTTGCCTAGTCACTGTAGTTAGGGATGAGAACAATTGTTAGGATGGAAAAGGTTATCAGAGGTCCTCAACCTTGGCAACTTAAAGACTTGTGGACTTCAACTCCCAGAATTCTCCAGCCAGCATAGCTGGCTGGAGAATTCTGGGAGTTGAAGTCCACAAGTCTTAAAGTTGCCAAGGTTGAGGACCTCTGGATTAGAGGTTTGGAGCAGACTCCCTCATTTAGATGCATTGGAATTGCAACTCTGAGAACATTAGGGTTGTTGGCTTGGCATTCTGGCAGCTTAATTCTCTGCACCTTTGTTTTTTTCCACTTTTTTTTCTTTTTCTTGAGTTGCAATTGATTATTTAGCAATAGCATTTAGAGTTAGACATATATGCTGGTTTACAGAATGAGCATGTCCCCAACAATCTGGATCCTCATTTTACCCACCTCGGAAGGGTGGAAGGCTGAGACAACCTTGAGATGGTGGTGAGATTTGAACTGCTGAACTACAGTTAGCAATTAGCTGAAGTAGCCTGTAGTGCTGCACACTAACCATCTTGACCCTAGTATAAATCTTGATAAGAGACATAAGAAGAGCCATGCTGAATCGGGCCAAAGCCCATCAAGTCCAGCATTCTGTATCACACAGTGGCCCACCAATTGTACATGGGGATCTTGAGCAGAAAGAGAAGGCAAGACCCTCCCTTTCCCTTGACCCCCAACAGGTACCCAAGGGAATCCTGCCCTGCCTCAACCAACACTTGCACATCCGTTTCAATAACCACGGATACACTTGGCTTTTGCAATAGGTTATTCCAATTCAATTATATTTATACAATACTCTTACATTCTTCACACTATTATTTAGAACTGAAGAAGCTTCTTAGATAAGAACCAAAAGAAAGAAAAACCAGAAAATCCTCTAGGAAAAGAGCACTTTTGAAACAACCCTGACCTGGTTGACTAGGAATCTCTGTAGAGATTCTGTATTAAACTTGCATCATCACGGGATATATGTGACTTTTTCTCTTTCGTAAACCAGGCGTAGAGGTGGCCAGCATGTGACGCATCTGGCCTGCGGGCCGTGAATTTGATAGCCCCCCATAGACACTCTATTATTTAGACACTTTAGAGCAGAGGTGTCAAACTTAAAGCATCACATTGCCGTCATGTGATGTTTTATGACATTTCCCCCCTTTGCGGAGCTGGGGTGGCTGTGGCTTACACATGGCGCATCTGACCTACAAGATGCCAGTTTGACACCCCCTTGCTAGGGTATTGGATGTAGAAAACATGAGAGAAAAAAGATAGTTTGGTTCCTGGTTTGGTACAATAACCAACAGGAAACAGACTTCTACTAATAGTTACGGCTGCAGAAAAAAGCAATAGTTCTTAAAAGGAATCTACTCCTGCTTAAAATAATTCTTGATTAAGAAGCTCAAATAATTCCAAGCATAGATAACCCCCCCCCCTCCCCGTTCCGTTTACTAAATCTGATGAGTGGTTGTGAATGAATTGGCTGACTGATTTTAATATATTGGAATTTTAGTTTGTAATTTTTTAATTAATTAGATTTGTTGTATTGTTTAGATTGTGTCTTGTGGGCCGCCCCGAGTCTTCGGAGAAGGGCGGCATACAAATCTAATTATTATTATTATTATTATTATTAATAATAATAATAATAATAAAGGAAAATGTAGTCTGTTTCATTTCTTATTCTATAAATGTTCTAGGTGTTAATGCAATAAACAAATGAATAACATTTATAGAAGAACCTTGTGCAGATTTGACAGAAGAACAAATGGCATATTTTAAACTTTTCTCCTTGATGTAGTGGATAATTAATTTCTTCTGGAACTAAAGATTTCACATTTTGGTTGATATATATATTGTAGTTTTTATTTTTGCGCTGCTCTTTTGTCTAGTGGCAAAATAAGGACTCCAGAGCAAATCAAGTTCACTAAAGAAGCTTTAGCCCTGGTATGGCCCTACGTTTTGCCTCCGTACACTTTCCAGATCCGAGTTGGTGCTCTTTATCTTCTGTATGGTTTGTATAACACACAACTCTGTCAACCAAAGCAAAAGGTAAACTTAAACTGCTTTTAATTCATTGTCCAGAAAGCTTACATTGTAACTGATGTTCTTTAGTCTTAAGGAGTTAAAATTTCATTTAATACAAAAGGTACAAACGTGAACAGTGACCTAGTGAATAGTATGCTCTGATTTTTTTTTTGCCTCATCTTTTTTTGTTTGTTATATAGGGATAAAAATGGGCTTCTTTACAACACTGTTAAAGAGTGGCAATATATATGAAACCTATTGGATAAACTTCAAAAGAAGAATGTCAAAATGTGTACATACAAACCAGTGTTCTCTCTAATTTTTTTGGGGGGTGGGCGGAAAAGTATAGTGTCTGAGCGGCAGTCCCTTCGGGACTGGGCGGCACAGAAATAATAAATAAATAAATAAACAAACAAACAAATAAAAAACCCACCCTGTTTTGCCTCAGAGAATTTCAAAATAAAATATTGTCCTGTGTGTCTATAACAGTGAGCTCATAATAGGGCAACTCTATCAATATCAAAATGCCACTTAAATACTTGAGCTAGTTTCAAACTAGATTTTGATTTTCTTTCTCTCTTCCTTACTCCCATTCTTTTTTCCTTCCTCTCTTTTTCTATCTGTTTCTCTCTCTTCCTCTCTCTCTCCTTCCCTCTCACTCTTTCCCTCTCGGCTTCTGGGCAGGTTTGGAAAACTCTGAGTTGTTGATGATTTTTAAGTGAGCGATTGCTCACCTGCTCAGCTTAGAGGGAACTATGATACAAACTATCATTAATTTAAAAAGTATTTTAGATATTTTAAATTATTGGGATGGAATTCACCAGCAAATCCATGGGCCATAGGCTAATTTGTGAGATTTTTAAAAAAGTTCCATATAACAAGACACTGCAAATTACTTCTGTATTGTTCCAAGGAGGAACAATACAATAAAATATCTCAAAAACCTGAAATCTATCATATAACAATGAAGTCTAGAAATAATATTTTTATCTTCTACTGTTCTGTCTTTTATCTTCTACTGTTAAATATTCTGGGAATTAATTGTAAGAAGACTATGTAAACCCCCACTCCATGCATTCTGAATAAACTAAAGCACTCCAGTTTGTTGCTTCAGTTAGAGCTAGGTGATTTGGGTATCTGATTGTGCTGACATCCCTTGTAATAGCCATTTAGTTAGCCACATAGGCTGTTTAATTACTTCACACTTTGGGGTATGTTTCTGACTTGTTTGAAGATATTTTTGTTTGTTTTGTATTTCAGATTAGGGTTACACTTAAATATTGGGCTGAAATCAGTAAATTCAAGCAGGAACTTTTAGATGCCCAGCACTACGATGCAGCATATATCTTCAGGAAACTTCAGATGGACAAAGCATTCTATTTCACAGCAATGCCCAAATTTGTGAGTTATTAAAACCATATTAACAGAAGTACTCATTCTACTGTCTCTATTTTCTGGCTGAATTGGTGGTCTTCTTATTATTCTGCTAGCAAAACTTGTGATTGTTTTAGTCTAGTATTCTGCTTCTTATTCTCTGTCCTGCAATATTCAAGCATCACGGGAGAATGGAGGAAATGTTGATTATTTTTTTTTAGCACAGATCCTGTTTACTTTCTCACATAAATGTTTCAATTAATACCATATTTTTTTGTTCAATAATTTAATTTAATTGACTTCTATGCTGTCCAATCCCAGGGGACTCAGAGCGGTTTACAACAATATAAAACACAATACAGTAGTAAAAAAGTCAAATATTAAATGCTAAAAAATAGTAAAACCCCATAATAAAACCCAATAAATCTGTCCAATCAAACAAACATACATACCAAATCAATCATAATTCAGCTGTGACAAGATGGTAGCATTCATGGCCCCCAGGTCTGCTGGCAAAGCCAAGTCTTCACAGACATTCGGAAGGCCGGTAGGTTGGGAGCAGTATGGACATCGGGAAGGGGAGTTGGTTCCATAGAGCTGGGGCAGCCACAGAGAAGGCCTCCCCAGCATTCCCGCCAACCTGCATTGCTTAGTCGATGGGACCCAGAGAAGGCCAACCCTGTATCTTATTGGTCTCTGGGAGGCATGCACTCCCACCCCGCAAAAAAAAAAAAAAGGGTGGAAATGTCTGTGCATCTTAGGGAGTGAATATTGTGTCACAGGCCAGGCCAGGCCATGGTGGCAGGGTCCTTTTACAGTGCTGAACCCTGCCTCTTCTGTCTTTGTTATTGCCTGCTTTTCCTGTTATTTTAATTCTGATGCGACGGTCTGTTTCTTAGCTTTCATTTAGGACTAAAAAGAACATGCCTTCAAATACTGAGATGAAGAGAGAATTCAGAGATCCTACTGATCGTGTTGCTATGCTTTGCCATGAAAATTTCTTGGAGGTATACTTAACACGTTGTTGTTGTTGTTATTATTATTTATTAGAATTGTATGCTGCCCCTCTCCGAAGACTCGGGGCGGCTAACAACAATATAAAAAGACAATGTAAAGAAATCTAATATTAAAAACAATCTAAAAAACCCCAATTTAAAAAAACCCCACTCATACATACAAGCATACCATGTATAATTCCCCCATGCCTGACGACAGAGGTGGGTTTTAAGGAGCTTGTGAAAGGCAAGGAGGGTGGGGGCAACTCTGATATCTGGGGATAGCTGGTTCCAGAGGGTCGGGGCCGCCACAGAGAAGTATCTTCTCCTGGGTCCCGCCAAACGACATTGCTTAGTCGACAGGACCCGGAGAAGGCCAACTCTGTGGGACCTAACCGGTCGCTGGGATTTGTGCGGCAGAAGGCGGTCCTGGAGATATTCTGGTCCGGGATTGCGCACGCGCCGATGGGTTTCTAGGCATTTCACCTCTGGCTCCGAATAAATATAAAATGTAAAGAGTTTTCTCCCCTTTAAAAAGACTATAAATCTTCCTTAGAAAAAAATAGGAGAAACAGGAATCTGCCGGCATCAAAGAGAATTTGAAGATTTACGATTTCAAGCAAAGACGGAGGCGCTTTCGCTATAACAAGGAAGTGATAAGTGAGTACAATAAATCTTAAAATGGCGGAGGGAGGGAAAAAAGAAGACGTCTCCAGCCTGGCTAACATTGAAAAAAAACTGGATAAACTGCTGGATATTTGTAGTAGATTTGAACAGAGATTTAATAAAGTTGAGACAAAAATGGAACAGCTGGACTTAGAAGTTAAACAAATTAAAAAGGAGGGAGATTCTTCTGCTGGAAAGATACTGAAAGTTGAGAAACAAGTGATGGATTACGATGGAAAAATAAGACAAATAAATGATAGAATCGCAAATTTGGAGGACAGACAGAGAAGGAGGAATTTGCGTTTACGAGGGTTCAGAATGGATTCGGCCTCTGATTTTAAGTTAACAGAAGCTGTCTGTGCTTGGTTAAATAAACAGACAGGCGTGCATGTCAGCGTGGAGGAGCTGTTGCGTGTTCACTGGGCAGCCCCCAGAAGAGACGGCAGACAGAGAGATATGATCATCGCTTTCCTCAGTGAAAAAAAAGCAGAGATGATTTATAAAACTTTGAAGACTTCTACGAGCCTTAAACAAGACGGAAATGAGATAAGGGTTCTGAGGGATCTTTCCTGGGAAACCCTGAGAGCGAGAGCTGTGTTGAAACCAATTGCAAGCCGGCTATATTAAAGTGGAACCAGATTTAGCTGGGGCTACCCAGTGGCCATCTTGGTGTTCCAGGACAATAAAATGTACAGAGCACGTTCATTGGAGGAGGGAAAGGCTTTATTGGATCAACTGGGGATTAAGTTTGATGAAACTGGAGCACTAGCATATGAAGGAGAAGAGGCTTTTGACGGTCGGAGTACCCCAGATGAGGAGGAAAGACGAAGGGAAGAGCAGCTGAAGGAGTTAAGCGGGCAGGTGGAGGCCATCAGAAAGGAGCAGAGAAGAACATGGGCTCTGCGTGAGAAGAGAGCCAGAAAGTGATGGTGTTTGGTCCCCTGTCTTGTTGTGTGTGTGGGGGGGGGGGGAGGAAAAGGAAAAGAATTATTACTATTACTATTATTGTTGTTATTATTATTATTTTTCTTGGAGATGCCTTGGGATTCCTGTATATCTGTCATTCAGTGGGGGAAGTCTAAGGGGGAGAAAAAGGTGGTTTAAGAATTTAAAATTAAAGAAGAAATTAAAGAAGGAATTATTTAAAGGAGAAAGGAGGGGGGGAGAAATTTTTCTCTTTAATAAAATTAAAAAGGGTTGAAAGAGGAGCTAGTTGAGTGGGAACGCAATCCAGATAATGTGCCTCATGTATGGGCAAGGTTTTTTCTTGTCTTCTCCCCTCTCAGTGGGGGGAGCACAGGGGGAGGCACGTTGGGGGGGGGTAATAGGGGTAAGGAAAGGGGAAAAATATAAACCAAGGGCAAAACAAGAGGGGAAAAGGGTGATTTTGGTATATTATGACGGAGTGTAAGATAATGGTTTTAAATGTGAATGGTTTGGGATTGGATTTGAAACGTTTTAGGATATTAAGGATGGCTAAGCAATACAAGGTGGATATTATGATTTTGACAGAAACACATAAAAGAAGGGGAGGAAGGGATAACTTGATTAATGATAGAAATTGGAAATGGGTGTTTGAGTCGAGAGGAACACAAAATAGTCGAGGCACAGCGATTCTGATTCATCAGAGGGTTAATTTTGAAGAGGTGGGAATTCAGAAATACAGAGAAGGAAGGTGGATATTTGTTAAAGGGAAAATAAATCAAAAGAAGCTGACATTAGCAGCAATTTATGCCCCGAATGTGAAAACAAAACAATTTATAATAAATACTAAGAAGAAGTTAGACAACTTTAAGGAGGGCTCAACTTTTTTGGCAGGAGATTTTAATATGCAATTAACAAATGGGACTGCAAATAGCAGGATGTTACATTTAAATAGACTTAATATGGTGGATCTACATGCAGATATTTTAAACAGAGCTACATATTATTCAGCAAGATATCACACATTTAGCTGCATAGACTACATATTAATGAATAAGGGAGGCAATATACAAGTTAAAAAAGTAGACATTAAAAGTATATGGATATCAGATCATGCCCCACTATTGGCAGAATTGGAAATAGGTCAGGAACGAAATCAAAAAATTTGGAGATATAATGCAGTTGTAACTGCTAGGGAACAAGATAAAGAGAAATTGCAAACAGAGTTATCAGAATATTTTAGAATTAATGATGTGGGTGGTATTAAACAATCAATTGTATGGGATGCATGTAAGGCCTTCATGAGGGGACAATGTATATGTATGGAAGCAGATATTAGGAAGAGGTGGGGTAGAGAGAGGGAAAGGAAGATAAGGGAAATAGATTTGATACAAGAGCAGTTAAGATTAACGAAAAGTAGAGATTGGAATAGTTTATTGAAATTGAAAAAGAAACAGTTGATGGTGTATGATGAGATTAAATGGAATAAGATGAGAATGGCGATGCGACAAAAAATACAGAGCTGGGGGACAAGATCAATGCAGCAAATGGCGAGATATCTGAAGAAGAGGAAAGAAAAATCATGTATTTTAGCATTGAGGGACACCAGTGGAGTGGTTAGATATGGTAATGACCAGTTAGAGGAGATAATGAGGAAATATTATGAAGATTTGTATAAAGAGGAGCAAGTGAAGATAGGAGTCCTCAAAGTTGGGAAAATAGTAAGTGAAGAAGATAAACAAATTTTGAATGCAGAAATTACACAAGATGAAATTGCTAGAGTAATTAAAGGGTTAAAACAAGCCAAAGCACCGGGCCCAGATGGGTTTACAGGGGAATTCTATAAAACTTATGTGAATGTTTTGTTGCCGCATTTGGGGAAATTGTTTAATAATATATTGTCAAATCGTGATATCCCGCAGACATGGAAGCTTTCAGAAATTGTTACCATTCCGAAGATGGGTCGAGATTTAAGAGAGCCTGGGTCTTACCGTCCGATCAGTTTGGCAAATCAGGATTATAAAATATTTATGAAAATACTGGCAAATAGATTAGAAAATATTTTATCAAAAATAATTGAAGAGGATCAATATGGATTCGTGAAGGGAAGGAAAATAAGTGAACCAATTAGAAATGTAATTAATGTGATGCACCATGCTACCGCTACTAAAAGGAAATTGGGAATTTTGAAATTAGATGTTTATAAAGCGTTCGATAAAGTTAACCATAGTTATTTATATAAATTATGTAACAAATTAAATATGGGGGGAAATTTTTGTGAAACTATAAAAGAGATTTATAAAGGAAATGAAGCATATATAAGAGTGAATGGACAAAGAACGCAGAGTATTAAAATATTAAACGGCACCAAGCAGGGATGCCCTTTGTCTCCAAAATTATTCGTAATAGCAATAGAGATCTTAGCTAATAAGATAAGACAAGATAACACTTGGGCAGGATATAGAATAGGGGAATTAGAAATGAAAATAAATTTATTTGCAGATGATGCAATTATATTGACCCAGACCCCGATGGAGATGATTAAAGGTATAATAAATATTTTACAAGAGTTTAAGCAGGAATCGGGACTGTCGGTTAATATGGAAAAATCAGAGATTATGTGTTTAAATATAGATCCGAGAGAACAGATAGAAATTAGGAAAGAATCAGGGTTGAAATTAGGACTTAAAAAAATAAAATATTTGGGAATTTGGTTATTGAAAAACCCAGTGAAAATGGAAGAGATTAATTATAGATTAATATGGAGGAAAATGTTGAAACAGATGAGGAGCTGGAAAGATAAAAAGCTAAGGAGACACTCTAAAATAAGAGCTTTAAAAATGATGATAGCTCCCAAGATGATGTACCTATTTCAGGTGCTGCCGGGGGGGGGGGGGGGTTATCGGTATGTAAGGTTAAAGAGTGGGACAAAAAATTAAATTATTGGATTGAAGAAGAGACCAAGAATAAGAAAAAAGTGGTTAATTGCGAATGAAAAAGAGGGGGGATGGGGAGTTCCATGTTTGGAGCTGTATAGGGAAGCTTTTCAAATGGAAAAGTTAATGGAGTTGCAATTAAGTGAAAATAAATGGGCGAAATTGGAAAAACAGATAAACAGGATGAACAATAGAGAATTAATTTTTAGAAAGTGGAATAGGAGTGATATAGGTAAATTAATAGGCCCAATGAAAGGGACTATGGAAATTTGGAAAAAATGGCAAGGGAAAATAGGATTATATAAATCTAAACTGTCATCGCTTTATGTAATAAATAGAGAAAACGAAATTAACTTAAATAGGGTTATAGGAGAGTTGAAGGGAAGAGGGATAACTAAGATAGAACAGTTATACGAGAAGGATGGCAGGCCAAGTAGAAATCGTATAGAATGGTGGTTAGGTAAGGGAAGGTGGCTACAAATAAATGCAATATGTAAATATCTAAATGAAAGGGAGAATAAAGAAGTATTATGGCGGGAGGAGACAGGGTTAGAGAAAATAATAAGAGAAAAAAGTGAGGGGATAAAGGCGCAAGCAACTAATATATACAAACTTCTAGTGCAGTCAGATGGGGATACGATTGATGAATTGACTAAATGGTGGCAAAATGAGATATTAGTAGAGGTACAAGAAATGGAAAATATAGTAGAAGATATAAGGAAAATTAAAAATACAAGAATTAGGGAAATGAGAAGGAAAATATTACATAAGTGGTATTTCACTCCCGTTCAATTTGCACATTTTCAGCAGAATGTCAGGGGAAATTGTTGGCATGGTTGTCAAGATAAAGGAGTGTTTATGCATATGTTTTGGGAATGCCCGATAGTGCAGGAATTTTGGCAAAAAGTGAAAGAGGATATCAATAGAATGTTAAATATACAATGGACAATCACTAAGGAAATGGCAGTACTAGTAAAAAGTAATGCGATGGGAGAATGTAGAGAAATAAAAAAAGCAGCAATAGAAAGCGCTCAGGCAGTAATAGTTTTGGGTTGGAAGGATGCGACAAAATGGACAATGCAAAATTGGTATAGGTACATGGTGGACCATATTCAATTTGAAATTATGGAAAAAAGGATAAATTTGGATAATGAAACTGAGTTGGGACAGCTGATGGGATGGTGGGACAAGGTAAGACGATATATGACGAGCAGAATCCGAGACCAAGCTACAAGAAATAAACTGGAATCACTCTATAATATGTAAACAGATATATTGCTCTTGGGTTAAGTGGATTATACAAGAAATACCCCCAATTTGGTGGTGGGGAATGTGTGTATGTCGGGGGGTGGGCACAATTCACAATTCATATATATATATAAAAAAGAGATATTCTGGTCCGATGCCATGAAGGGCTTTACAGGTCATAACCAACACTTTGAATTGTGACCGGAAATTGATTGGCAACCAATGCAGACTGCGGAGTGTTGGTGTAACATGGGCATACCTTGGGAAGCCCATGATTGCTCTCGCAGCTGCATTCTGCACAATCTGAAGTTTCCGAACACTTTTCAAAGGTAGCCCCATGTAGAGAGCATTACAGTAGTTGAACCTCGAGGTGATGAGGGCATGAGTGATTGAGCAGTGAGTCCCGGTCCAGATAGGGCTGCAACTGGAGCACCAGGCGAACCTGGGCAAACGCCCCCCTCGCCACAGCTGAAAGATTTTTCTCTAAGGTGAGCTGTTGATCGAGGAGGACGCCCACGTTGCGGACCCTCTCTGAGGGGGTCAATAATTCCCCCCCCCAGGGTTATGGACGGACAGATGGAATTGTCCTTGGGAAGCAGAACCCACAGCCACTCCATCTTATCCGGGTTGAGTTTGAGTCTGTTGACACCCATCCAGACCCCAACAGCCTCCAGGCACCGGCACATCACTTCCACTGCTTCATGATTCCAACATGATTATTCCTGGCTCATGTCCTATACACTGTAACAATGTTATCAATAAACAATTTTACAGAGAAATAGATATAACATTAAAAAAACACCCTATAATCCAAATATCTTTCTGTGTACATAATCCATGCTTTGTATGTATTATATCTGGTGGTTGAACCTCAAGTTGTTTGCTGAAATCCAGGCCAGGCCATTTTCACATACTACCCGAAAAAGAAGTACAACCTAATTTTGAACGATCCCCAACTCTATCTGATCTCCCCCAGGAATTCCTTTGAAAAGTTAAAGAACATAGAAACAAAAGAGACATCTAATAAGTAGCATATAAAAAGATATTGCAATCTCTTTTAATTTATAGAGGCATATTCATAACTTACACATTCTGGTTAGCAAGTTTTTTTCTAACAATTATATGATCTGACATAGATCCAAATCTTTAACTTAGTCTTACTAGCAAATATTACTAATATGGATGCAGAAGTGACCATCTTTTCTGCTTGGAGTAAACGTTAAAAGCAGGATGTATAGCAATATATGACAAAAATCTCAATTTTTGCTGATGGCGTTATTAAGAAATTTTGTTTTTTATCTGCTTCACTTATAAGGAAACAAAAAACATTCATGAGCATTACAAAAAAATGAAATGTCTGATCTCTATGGACCAAAGTCAGCCAGATAAGGCAATCAGTTTGATTAAAGATGACTTCGCAGCCAAGTTGCAAGATATCATTCTGGATTATCAACAGTGGCAAAAAAAGAAAATGGTATATAATTTAATTTTTCTTTAGAAATTTTATATATAAATATAAATATATAAAGTAATGGTTTATAAATGCTATAAAGTAATGGTTTTCAATATATAATATCAGAAAAATAAATGGTGTTTCATCTACCATACAAACCAAAGTGAAAGACAAATAACACATACATTATTTACAATGCTAGTCTTGTACAGTTATTTTTGACCAATGTATACATTCTATCTTCTCATTTCTAATTCACCTAATTTTATATATATATTTAAATGGAATAGCAATTCACCAGCTTTCTATGCACATGCAGGTGTCCTCTTGTAATATTGCTGGGAAAGTCACTTTTCATCTGTTTGACATTTGAGTGTACAAATCCAATGTGTATCTAACGAATTCTTCAATCTAAATAGTATCTGCATTTTTTCAGGAATCCCCCTTACCTACTGTGGGTGACGGAATGAGGAATAGAAAAGGTTTTTCCCAAGAATCTGAAGTAAGGAAATCCTCAACATCATGGTGGAATATTTAATTTCTATATAAGAATTCTTAGTAGGATATACAGGTAGTCCCCAACTTACAATGTCGATCTGTTCCTATGGGACGTCGTAAGTCAAATTTTGTGTAAGTCGGAATACAGTGATCCCCCGATCATTGCGAGGGTTCAGTTCCAGGACCCCTAGCAATGATCGGGTTTTAGCGAAGTAGCGCTGCGGAAGTAAAAACACCATCTGCGCATGCGCAGATGGTGTTTTTACTTCCGCAGCGCTAGCGAGGAGCCGAAGATTGGGGGCCGCGCGGCTGTTTTAAAACGTCGCCGCCGGCATGGGGGGCTTGCCAACACCCCCCGGACCCCCATCCCGGGTTTGGGGGGCTGCTAGGAAGCCCCCCATGCCGGCGGCGACGTTTTAAAACAGCCGCGCGGCTTCCCAACTGAGTCCCGAAGACAAACGTCAAAGGCGAACTTCCGCGTTTGTCTTCGGGACTCATTGGGAAGCCGCGCGGCTGTTTTAAAACGTCGCCACCGGCATGGGGGGCTTGCCAGCACCCCCCCGAACCCGGGTGGCCGGGCGAGCAGCGAGCGAACGGCGGGTGGCCGGGCGAAGGGCGGGCGAACGGCGGGCGAGCGGGTGCTGGGGGGGGCTTCTCGCCCTCCCGCCAGCAAGAGGGGGAGCGAATGGCGTGGGCGGGCGAAGGGCGCGCGGGCAGGCAGGCGGCGGACAAGCCGTTCGCTGGCGCCGCTCGCTCGCGCTTCCCAGCTGAGTCCTGAAGCCAATTTGCTTCAGGACTCAGCTGGGAAGCGGCGAGAATGAACGGCGTGGGCGGGCGAAGGGCGGGCGAGCGGCAGCGAGGGGTTTGCGTGGGCGGTGGGGAAACTCCTCGCTGATGCCCGCCGCTCGCCCTCCCGCCAGCAAGAGGGGGAAGACCTAGGGAAGCCGCCCAGCAGCTGATCTGCCCGGCGCCATCTACGCATGCGTGCCCATAGAAAAAAGGGCGTGCATGCGCAGATGGTGTTTTTACTTCCGGGTTGCAAAATCGCCATATAGCCATTTCGCAATGATCGGGATCGCAATACCCGGGGGATCACTGTATTCCAATTTACACAACTAGTTTGATTTAAATGGCGGCGGCGGCAGCTTCTTCAAGGGACCAAAAGCAGGTCCTTCTCAGCGTTGCGTTGCTGCAGCCTCTAAGGCTGCCATCACCGCTGCCCCTGTTCGGGCAAAGGGATCTCCGTGGTGGACGGCGGCAGTGGCTGCTTCAAGGGACCAACAGCCGGTCCTTCTCGGCGCTGCGTTCCTGCAGCCTCCGAAGTCGCCGCCACGAGAAGGACCGGCTGTTGGCCCCTTGAAGCAGCCACCACTGCCGCCCACTGTGGAGATCCCTTTGCCCGAACGGAGGCGGTGGCGGCGGCGGTTGCTTCAAGGGACCAACAGCCGGTCCTTCTCAGCGCTGCAAGATTCCCTCGCCCGAACGGAGGTGGTGGCGACTTCGGAGGCTGCAGCAACGCAGCGCCAAGAAGGACCAGCTGTTGGTCTCTTGAAGCCACCACCGCTGCCTCCGTTTGGACGTGGGGGTCTCCGCAGGGTCTCCAAAGTCGCCGCCGCCACCCACTGCGGAAATCCCCTCGCCCGGAGGCGCCGGTGGCTACGAGGGAACTTCAGCTCCGCTGCTGTCCCCAGGTCGTTGTAACGACGAATCCTTGCAAGTCAGGGACGATGTAACCCGGGGAGTACCCGTAATTTATTATAAAGGTCCCTTGCAGTCATTTCTAATTCAGCTCTGTATCACAGAACTAAGAAGACACGAAGGGCCCAGGAGGGAGGGGTGGGGATGGATCATCACTGGATAACTATACTTATTGTCTTCAAAGCTGAGTAGATATTTGAAACAGTAATTTATGAAAACAGTAATTTAAGAAAAATGATTAATCAGTAATTTAAGAAAAATGATACATTTTCAGCATATATTAAAGTTTTTTTGTATATGATCTTGTGCATGGATAATTTTTAAAATATTAGAAGTCAAGAAGTTTTTAAAAGGTAATGTAAACTGTATTGGCAATCTTCTCTTTTCAGGGATCTAGCAGAGCTAAAACATTAGATGAAATCAAATCCAGATCATATTCTGCAGTTGCTCAAGTAGGTACATAAAGGCTGGGGTTTTTTTTTCCTGTGCTTTTGACTCCCAGTAATTTTCAAGGGTTTTTTTTTGAAGTGATTTGCAATTGCTTTCTTCCTATAGCTTCCTATAGCTAAGAGAAAGTAACTGGCCTAAGGTCACCCCATTGTCTATGTCAGTGTTTCCCAACCTTGGCAACTTGAAAATATCTGGACTTCAACTCCCAGAATTTCCCAGACGGCGAATGCTGGCTGGGGAATTCTGGGAGTTGAAGTCCAAATATCTTCAAGTTGCCAAGGTTGGGAAACACTGGTCTATGTGCCTAAGAAAGAACTAGAATACATGATGTCCCACTTTCTAGCTTTATTCGTTTAACCACTACATCATACTGACTCTCTTAAAAACCATAATTATCTGAACATAAGTGCTGAACTTCGTTTCAGTGTTGTCTGTAAGAAAAGTAATTCGAAACAGTTGGACAATAGCACTTAGACTTATATATCACTATACAGTGATCCCCCGGTTATTGCGTCCCCGACCATTGCGAACAGGGTAATTTGCGATTTTTGAACCCGGAAGTCAAAACACCATCTGCGCATGCGTGCCCTTTTTTCTATGGGCACGCATGCGTAGATGGCGCCCGGCAGATCAGCTGCTGGGCGGCTTCCCTGGGTCTTCCCCCTCTTGCTGGCGGGAGGGCGAAGCCCCCCCCAGCACCCGCTCGCCCGCCCTTCGCCCGGGAAGTTCGCCAGGAGTCAGCGGAGAACGGCGCAACTGTTTTAAAACGATCGGAGCTTTCCAATGAGTCCCGAAGACAAACGTCAAACTTCCGCGTTTGTCTTCGGGACTCATTTGAAAGCCGCGCGGGTGTTTTAAAACGTCCCTGCCGACATGGGGGGCTCGCTAGCACCCCCCCAAACCCCCAACCCGGGTTCGGGGCGGGGGTTTCTAGCGAGCCCCCCATGTCGGCGGCGACGTTTTAAAACAGCCGCGCCGCCCCCAATCTTCGGCTCCTCGCTAGCGCTGCGGAAGTTAAAAACACCATCTGCACATGCGCAGATGGTGTTTTTACTCCCGCAGCGCTACTTCGCGAAAACCCGCTCGTTGCGGGGGGTCCTGGAACGGAACCCTCGCAACGAGCGGGGGATCACTGTATAGTGCTTTACAACCCTCTCTAAGCAATTTACAGAGTCAGCATATTGCCCCCAACAATCTGGGTCCTTGTTTTACCCACCCTGGAAGGTTGGAAGGCTGAGTCAACCTTGAGCCTAGTGAGATTTGAACTGCCAAATTGCAGGCAGCCGGCAGTGAGCAGAAGTAGCCTACAGTACTGTCCTCTAACCACTGCACCACCATGGCTCGTTAGTGTTAAACAAGATGTCCTGCTGATAAGTATAAATTGATTATGTAACCCTTAACATGCTTTCTTGGCATATAAAGATAAAGGTGGCAACATATAACTTCTTTTAACAGCTTAATCCTGTCTTAATGATTTCCATGATTTACAACCGTAATTCCAGGCTCAATTCCAGGACTGCCCGTAGCCATGGAGAGGCAGCAAACCACTCCATTCCATGATTTAAGAAATTTATATGACTACTCAATTAACTATCATTAACTTCAGATGGTTTACAAACATAAAAATCCAATATAAAAATAATAACAATCTATCTCCGCCCCCCCACACACAGCAACAGTCAATCAAATAAGCCACTTGGTGGATTCCATCCTAATCTGGAATCCAGGCCTACTGGCAAAGTCTTCAGGGCCTTGCAAAAGAGTGTCAAATTGAGTGTGTGTGTGTGTGAATCTTATTTCCACGGGAGGATGTTCCACATGGAGGGAGCCACCATGGAGAAGGCCCTCCTTCTTGGTCCTGTTACATGAACCTCCTTAGGAAAGATGACCCATAGAATTCCCTGCCTCTCTACTCTAGTGGGTTGGGTAGAAGTTTCCTGTTTGAAAATGCATCTCCTTCCCCTCCCCCTATCTACCCTGGAAGCAGCACCATAATATACTAGAATAGAATATAGCAGAATAGAATAGAGTAGAATGTACACTCCTCAAAAAAAGGGGGGGGGACATTTAAATAACACAATATAACTCCAAGTAAATCAAACTTCTGTGAAATCAAACTGTCCACTTAGGAAGCAACGCTGATTAACAATCAATTTCACATGCTGTTGTGCACATTCAACTTTGTACAGATCAAAGTATTCAATGAGAATACAGTAATACCCCGGTTATTGCGTCCCCGACCATTGCGAACAGGGTAATTTGCGATTTTTCAACCCGGAAGTCAAAACACCATCTGCGCATGTGTGCCCTTTTTTTCTATGGGCACGCATGCGTAGATGGCGCCCGGCAGATCAGCTGCTGGGCGGCTTCCCTGGGTCTTCCCCCTCTTGCTGGCGGGAGGGCGAGCAGCGGGCATCAGCAAGGAGTTTCCCCACCGCCCACGCAAACTCCTCGCTGCCGCCCGCCCTTCGCCCGCCCACGCCGTTCATTCTCGCCGCTTTCGAGCTGAGTCCTGAAGCAAATTCGCTCCGGGACTCAGCTCGAAAGCGGCGACAGCCAGTGCGGAGAAGCCGTTCGCTGGCGCTGGCTGTCGGCGCTTTTGAGCTGAGTCCCGGAGCGAATTCGCTCCGGGACTCAGCTCGAAAGCGGCGACAGCCAGCGCGGACAAGCCGTTCGCTGGCGCTGGCTGTCGGCGCTTTTGAGCTGAGTCCTGGAGCGAATTCGCTCCGGGACTCAGCTCGAAAGCGGCGACAGCCAGTGCGGAGAAGCCGTTCGCTGGCGCTGGCTGTCGGCGCTTTTAAGCTGAGTCCCGGAGCGAATTCGCTCCGGGACTCAGCTCGAAAGCGGCGACAGCCAGTGCGGAGAAGCCGTTCGCTGGCGCTGGCTGTCGGCGCTTTTGAGCTGAGTCCCGGAGCGAATTCGCTCCGGGACTCAGCTCGAAAGCGGCGACAGCCAGCGCGGACAAGCCGTTCGCTGGCGCTGGCTGTCGGCGCTTTTGAGCTGAGTCCTGGAGCGAATTCGCTCCGGGACTCAGCTCGAAAGCGGCGACAGCCAGTGCGGAGAAGCCGTTCGCTGGCGCTGGCTGTCGGCGCTTTTAAGCTGAGTCCCGGAGCGAATTCGCTCCGGGACTCAGCTCGAAAGCGCCGACAGCCAGCGCGGGGCGGCTGTTTTAAAATGTCGCCGCCGGCATGGGGGGGCTTGCCAGCACCCCCCGGACCCCCAACCCGGGTTTGGGGGGCTGCTAGGAAGCCCCCCATGCCGGCGGCGACATTTTAAAACAGCCGCGCCGCCCCCAATCTTCGGCTCCTCGCTAGCGCTGCGGGAGTAAAAACACCATCTGCACATGCGCAGATGGTGTTTTTACTTCCGCAGCGCTACTTCGCGAAAACCCGCTCGTTGCGGGGGGTCCTGGAACGGAACCCTCGCAACGAGCGGGGGATCACTGTATATCATTCATTCAGATCAAGGATATGTTAATTGAGTGTTCCCTTTATTTTTTTGAGCAGTATATTTTTTCTCCATTGGTGCACTTTTAAACCTACCTATGCCATATGACTTAGTTTTGGATTTATTTTGTGTTGTAAAGATGCTCCTGATGAACATGGCATATGATCAGTTTACAAATACAGTGGCAGTATTAAACACCTTATGATAAATTCATTGGACCATTATCTTTCTCTTTCAGAGCAATATTATTGTGTATTCATTGTCTGAATATTTTTCTTTTTACACTTTCTTTGGCTGAAAATCCATGTAGGCTTCAAAATCCAGGCGACATCGCCAAGTTAGGCTGGAAACTTCTGAACCGGGATCAAATCGTGGGAAAACCAGATTGCCTAGGAATAGAAATATCAGGGAATGTTTACCAACAGCGAATAAGTCAGAACGTTTGCAAGAGAGAGGTAATTAGCATAGTAGGATTAATCTGGGGAAATTGCTATTTCTACAATGCCCTTGGTGCATAGGCCCTCTAATCAATGTGCATTGTATGCATTGTGAATGCAGTACTGTGACACAAGAGATGTAAATATTTGATATAAAGGTGGGCGATAAATCAATAAGAATAAATAGATACAGGTTTTTCCTGAGCTTTTCATTGTGCTTGCCACTTTTAAATGTATTGCTCATGAATGTCCTTCCTTGTCTTATAAAATAATCTGCCTATAGTTTTATGTGTGTTTATTTCATAAGTCTCATAACTGGTGAACAGGCCTGATGAAAGAGAATTAGTTCATCTGTATACATCATTGTAACTGTCTCCTGTCTAATGGGAAGGATTTTGCAATTATGTTATGGGAAGAATTTAATCTCAGGTCTCAAAGTGGATGATGCAGAGGGGAAAAGTCCTTCAAGTAATCAGGTTTTAACATTTAAATATATGAGTTAGTTCTGTGGCAAATAGGTATCCTGTAGATCAGAGGTGTCAAACTCAGGCTTACAGGCCAGATTTTGCCCATGGGGTGCTTAAATCTAGCCCATGGGGTTGGCCATCAAAATAGGAAAGGACTGCCCACAGTGCCTTTACTAGCGAAAGTGCCCCGTTTTTGGCCTGTGCAGCCTCCTGCAGCACCCCATTTTGGTTGGTAAAGTGCTGCAGGAGGCCATCCAGGCTGAGGTCCCACCATGCCCTATTTTGACCAGCAGGGTGCTGCAGGAGCCATCCGTCCCATCTCCCCCCTAATCCCCCCCACCTCCAGCTGGCCTGCAGAGGAGAACTACAATGCTGATCCAGCCTTTGGAGAAAGCCAGTTTAACAGTTCTGCTATAGATCTTCAAAGTTTATTATCTGACAACTTCACAGTTGTATTTTCTTTTCTATCCACAATTCCCAAATTAGTCTTTTAGGAAATTCCATGTAAAATGGATTACAGGTAGTCCTGAATTAGGACCATAACTGAGTTTTTAGTTCTGGTTGAAAGCCAATCTTTCTGATTCAACTGCTGATCTTCATAAGTTAACTACAGGCATTGTCCACATGTTGCTTTGGTAGAAGTTTACAGCTATGAGGATCTAATAGAAAAACAAGTTCTGTAACTGAATGGCTAACAAAAATTTATCCTGCTTGTGAAAGTTGCCTATTCTAGACGACTTTTCAAATTTGAGTGTTATAAAACTCTTAGAAACATTATAACTATTTTTAAAAATTAATTGTAGTCATCTGTAATTGTTTTTGTATTTTGACGTTATTACAATAGCTGTTGCTTTTGTAGTTACATAGAATTGCTATAGAATTGAAGTCAAAAAGAAAAAAATAAATATTATTTTTCAAAAGGAGCAAAAATATCAAGCAGCCTTCCTTGAGTACAATCCAACCATTAGATGCAGCTTTTGGAAATTTGGAAGGCTGAATTATGATTCCAAATCCTTCAAACGCTGCTTCTTCCAATGTAAGAGTACTCAATAAGATTGGCTATCAAAGATATAATCTAATTTTAGTAAAGCTAAAATGAAAATTTCTATTTAATTTTGTTCTTTTTGCAGGAACTTTATTACCGACAGCACAAGAAAATATTGAGAGACTGAATATGCCTTTGATTGGAGATGGTGATAGTGATGGAAAAAAAGAAAATGATCACTCAAGTGATGAAGGTATGTTGTGGTACACTTCTACACAAAAAAGGAAAGTCTGCAAAAATCCTTCTTCATCATTCTTAGCTCTGACACAAGCAGATACATGAGTAGTCCTACTTAGGTACCACTTCCCTCTTCCATTTGAGAAGTTTACCTTTTGAACATTACACTGGAGAAAAACATTCATCTTTTTAATATATTTCACATTTCATGAGAACAGTCCTCCACTCCTCTGTTTGCAACATTTGGTCATTTTCTCTCTAAGCACATTAAATATATTTACTAATGCATGTGAAATACATACTTATACATACTCTGTATGTTAATAAACATATATAAGTATTTTATGTTGGTTGAAAGTAGTTGTCATTCACTTGGTCAATTAAAATGATTTATTACTTACAATAACTTTAAATTATTTGTGGTTGTAAGTTATTAAGAAATAGAATTTGAATAGAGTTGTTTTTATTCATAGCTATAAGCTATGATGGCTTGTTTCTTTTATTTTCAGATTACATACCTACCAAGAGGAAAAAAGCTCATTGAGAATGCATCTTAAGGGAAATGGTGATACATGAATCATTTATCCCAATGAACCATGTTTTCCAGCCAGGAATGAGGCAGTCTGAGTGACCCCTGCTATGTGGTGGATACTTGTTCAGAAGGCATAGAAGCAGAAGACATCATTTTAATTCTGATAGACATTACTTATGATTTATTTCACGGAAGATTATAATGGATTCTTTATTCATAGTTAAAATAGACTTTGGTAAAAGTTTGTTTCATTTTAAAAAATTATTTAGCCATGTTAATTATATGAAAGAAGAAACTCTTGTTCTGGACATTAACAGATTTATAAATGCAGTGGATATGTATATTTCAACTTTTTATGTACCTATATTACTCCTGCTTCCATTGGTTTATTTGTAATTGTAAGTTATTGTTAGAAGCAACTAGAAAGAAAACATTTTGAAGAATCAGAAGATTTAACACTTTTGTACTGTTGAAGATTATGGAGTTCATCCCTGCTTTTTTTTCTACAAAGATTTGGAGAATGAACTATTACGAGATTGAAATATCCTTATGTGATACTAGATTTTTCACAAAGGAGAAGATAGAAAACCAAATGCTTCCCAGCATAAACTAAGGATTGAAATTTACAGGCAGGCTCAAAGGTGATGTATTATAGGAAGTTGAAAGAAATCATGATTTTGTTCAATGTTGTTTTAATAACAAGTAGTAAAAGACTGCAAAGGAAACTCAGAAATTAAAAATAATAAGGAATAAAAATGCAAAAAGAAAGAAAAAACTATTTAAAGAAGCCATTGTGGATCTTTATCACAGCCTGTAAAAGCAAATGTAGTATTTTTTTCACTCCCATAAAGTTACATGAAAGCACCTCTTCTTCCCATAACCTATCCCTTATTGCATGCACAAATTCATAAATCATTAACATCATTCAGTCTTGATGCCAGCAAAAATTCATAAATGTTTTTTTTAATGTGGAAACATCTTGTTTTAACGTTAATCAAACAAAGAAACTTTATACTCTTTCCTTTTGCTTAGTCTTTATTTCACCATAGTCTTCATTTCATCATAGGATTGTTGTAGTGTTTGATCTCTTCAAATTTTCTTTTTCCCATCTCAAAGGATTTTTCAAGGCTCTGGATCTTCCAGGATATTCTCTTTCTCATCATAACATCTTTTAAAAATTATCTATAGAAGCAGACATCATTGCTGACATTGTAGCTGCTATTTTTGACCCCATATGTCAAAGATTCCTAAAACATTTCATGTCATTATTTCCTGTTATTTTGTCTCAATGTTCACCAAAACAAAAGACAAACCTTTCTCTTTTTTCCTTTTCTTCCTGGAATCTTTAGTCTCCCTCTAAGTGTCCCAATTTCCAAAATTGTAAAAGTGGGGAAATCTTATGATTTAAAATAGACTAACGTAGTTCCCCCATTGCACTATTTAATTCAGGGGTCGACAAAGTTGTTCAGAATCTAGGAGCCAGCCAAAAAATTTAGGAGCCAGAATTTTTTTTAAGCAAACTTGGTTTTTTGCCGAGTCTCCACCTGACATCGCTTTCACCCCCTCCCCCCCGGCGCAGGCCTGGCTCCGCCGAGCCGGCTCTGCTGTACTCCCGTCGGGATCCGAGGGGAGACCGTTAGTCAGAAACCGAAACAGAGAAGAAGGAAAGGGAGACCGGGCCGGGGACGCGGGTGAGGGGGGGAGGGGGGAGGAGGGGTTACTGGTCGGAAGTCACCGCGCACGCGGCCGGAGGAGGAATGAACAAAACCTCACGCCGGGAGGGGAGGGGCTTCCGCTTCTCTCCGAAGGCGGGTGAGCGGCCAAGATCGGAGCGTCTGTGTGCGGTGGGGGGGAGTGAAGGGGTTCGAGTAGGAGGCGGAATGGAGGCAAGGGGGGGAGGGAGAGACGCACGCAAGCGCAGGGGACGCTGGGAAAGCAGCTCGCTCCGAGGTTGATGGGCGGAGCTACGGAAGCCAAGATGTACCATTTCTGGGCGTAAACACAAGGCGGGAAAAATATACTGTATACCAGTGTTTCCCAACCTTTTTTGAGCCGCGGCACATTATTCAAATTTTCAAAATCCTGGGGAACACTGAAGGGGGGCGGGGCGGGCTAAAGAAAAGTTTGGACAAAAAAACCCTCTCTCTTCCTCCCTTTCGCTCTATTTCTCCCTCTTTCTCTCTTTTCCTTCCTTCCCTTCTCTCTCTCCATTCCTTTCTTTCTTTCTTCCTCTCTTTTTTTCTCTCTTTCTCTCTCCCTCCTTCCCTTCCTCTATGTCTTTCTCTCTCCCTTGCTCTCTCTTTCTGTCTCTCTTGCTATCTCTTTCTTGCTTTTCTCTCTCTCTCTTGCTCTCTCTCTCTCTTTCACTGTCTTGCTATATGTCTCTTTCTTTCTCTTTGCCTCTCTTGCTATCTCTCTTTCTTTCTCTCTCTTTCTCTCTCTCTGTCTCTCTTGCTATGTCTCTCTTTCTTTCTCTTTCTCTCTCTCTCTGCCTCTCTTGCTAAGTCTCTTTTTCTCTTGCTATGTCTCTCTTTCTTTCTCTCTCTCTCTGCCTCTCTTGCTATGTCTCTCTTTCTCTCTCTCTTTCTCTATCTCTCTTTCTCTGCCTCTCTTTCTTGCTCTGTCTCTCTTTCTCTGCCTCTCTTGCTATGTCTCTCTTTCTTTCTCTCTCTCAGCTGACTGCAAGCGGGAGCCCTGACGGCGGCAGCTGGACGTGCTGCTGGACACCGTATATGCCAGGCCCGCAGCGCCAGCAGCACGTCCAACCGCCACCGTCAGGGCTCCCGCTTGCAGTCAGCTGAGAGAGAGAGAGCTCCCTCTCGCCGCCAACATCTTCTCGCGACTGCCTGCGGCTGCTGCGGCTGCCCCCCCCCCCGCTCCCAACGCCAGTGCCCTCCCGCGGGGCCACAAAGGACACTTGCCGTGGATGACAGAGAAGCTCCAGCTGGGCGGGGCGCTGCCGGTACTTCCGTCCCGGGGCTCCCGCTCGCAGCTGTCCCCCGGCTCCTGCTCGATGCCGGGGTTTTCGGCGCTCTCCTGCTGGGCTCCAAAGAAGGAAGGCGGGAAAAAGGCTTTTTCCCGCCTTCCTTCTTTGGAGCCCAGCAGGAGAGCGCCGAAAACCGCGGCATCGAGCAGGAGCCGGGGGACAGCTGCGAGCGGGAGCCCCGGGACGGAAGTACCGGCAGCGCCCCGCCCAGCCGGAGCTTGGCGGCACACCGGTTGGGAAACGCTGCTGTATACAGTACATACAGTACAGCAGGCAACATTTTCTAGGCGCCAGACAACATTTTCTAGGCGCCACTGGCGACCAGGCGCCTGGGTTTGTCGAACCTTGATTTAATTATTTTCAAAATCTTATAGCAAAAGTTCTGCTATTACAAATTTGCCTGATGACCAGACCCACCGGTAGAGATGGGAAATCCTGGGGAAAAAAATGGGGAAAATAGTTTTTTGTTTGATATTTTCCATACAGCTTTGGGGGGGAAAGGGGGAAACCACCCCCCTCCCCAATTTTTCCATTTTCAGATCTTCACATCTTTACCCACAGGTGAAGAATTCCAATTGCTAGTTTATTTTTCTGTGCCTATTTCATAGCAATCTTCCCAGACTGGTAGTTTGCCCCTGCAAAAAACACTAGGTGAGGTTCAATGGCACTTAAGTGGGATGGTGATGGTGTCAGACCTTGCCTTCTTGCATCTTGGTAACCATTCCAGAGTGATTCCCCATTTGATCCCTCCTCCTGACTTGGGTCAGTCTCTCTCTGACACATAGTAATCCTTTGATTCGCTTATAAAAATGCCTTGTCTCTGACTTTTTGCTGTTTATTTCAAACATTTAAAGCTTATAACTTTCTCAGAAATACAAGAATTTCTGCTTTTATGGCCTAAAGCAGAAAGATAAAGAATTCCATTTGTAAAGGTCTTTTTTTTCTGGCATCTTTTCTAAAAGAGCAGTCTGTGGATTGCATTTTTCCTCTGTAAAACTAATTCTGCTAATTGGAAAACATAGCATTTCAGCTCATATTAATGCACTAAATAATTGAACAATAAAATCTTTAGTATATTTTTAATGAACTGTGCCCCACGGGAAATCTTTTAAATTCACATTTGAAGATCCGCTCACGTTGCTGCAGATCTCAAGCTGGGGAGGTGGGTAAAGAAGTCTGCTACAGAATTGCTGAATAGCAACCCATCGGAGGTCAGTTCTACTAATTGGCAATCCTACCAATTGAAAAGGCTACTTGTTGAAAGGGCTACTTTTTCAGAAAATGCTAAATCAGAATTCTTAAGAATTCTTAAGACTTCAAGCACGCAGTTACTGAATATGCTAACAAACCTGGACACCTCCATCCAGGTTTATGTACTGTGTCATAGTTAACCACAAATTGGTTACATGATTCATTCCTTTATCATTACGGTATGCTCTATGAACTCAATCTTTTTTGAAGATCACTCCCAAACTGCAGTTAGTGCAAAAATATGTTTGTTGCTAATTGCTACTGCACGAATCCCAGCAGCCGATAAGGTCCCACAGAGTTGGCCTTCTCCGGGTCCCGTCGACCAAACAATGTTTGGCAGGTCCCAGGGGAAGAGCCTTCTCTGTGGAGGCCTCGGCCCTCTGGAATCAACTCCCCCCGGAGATTACAATGGCCCATATCCTCCTTGTCTTTCGCCAGTTACTCAAGACCCACCTATATCGCCAGGCATGGGGGAATTAAGACATCTCCCCCAGGCTTTCTTATATTTTATGTTTGGTATGTATGTGCTGTATGGTTTTTAAATTGTTGGGGGTTTTTTATATAATTTTATTATTAGATTTGTTCCATTGTTATACTGTTTTTATTACTGTTGTGAGCCGCCCTGAGTCTTCGGAGAGGGGCGGCATACAAATCTAATAAATTGAATTGAATTGAATTAAGACACAGATATGTGGAAGGAAGCCTTATCAATAGCCTTCCAGCTGCAATTGAAAGTGATATTTTTAGCTTTTAAAGCTGGTTTGGCATCAAGGTACCAGCAAAGACTATCCATTCTAATCATATTGAGCTGTCTGAGGATGGCTTGCAGGAGAAACCACTGCTGTTATGAGCCAGGATTCTGATTTGGACACTGACAATGTTGCTCCAACTGAGATTGTAGATGATCAGACTTAGGAATCTTCAAGTCATAATTCATCTGAGGAGGCATTTTCTGATCAGGTGGAGAAGTTGGATGATTAGGCACCATCTCTGAAGTCTGGATGCTTGCAAGCAGTGAACAGAGCAATGCCAGACAATGAGACTTCTATCTAAGCAAAGGGTGAGGCCTGAGTAATCGCAGCCAGCTGCCTTCAGTCTCTGTTAGAAACAGCAGCTCAGAATAATGGTTTGTGATTCTTGGACCTACCAACTACAGTGGTACCTCTATCTAAGAATGCCTCTACTTAAGAACTTTTCTAGATAAGAATCGGGTGTTCAAGATTTTTTGCCTCTTCTTAAGAACCACTTTGTACTTAAGAACCAGAGCCCAGAAAAATTTCCCAGGAAATTTGAGAGCAGCACGAAGGTCCAGCCAATTTCCTGCCATTCCCCCTGGGTTCCTCTCTTTAGCGCAGTATATGGGAGGTAGCCTCACGCCAGATGTATGGAAGGCGGGTGCTCCTCGCCGCCTCAGAATCCCTCTTTTTTTTTAAGCCTTAAAGTTTTGGATTTTTTAAAATTCCCTTCACCTCACCTTCTTCCTTCAGCAGCGACTGTCCTCTTCTACCTCCTCCTCCCACCCAAATTCCGAGCTTTTATTTCTTTCCTAATGGGTTTGCACGCATTATTTGCTTTTACATTGATTCCTATGGGAAAAATTGCTTCTATTTACAAACGTTTCTACTTAAGAACCTGATCACGGAACAAATTAAGTAGAGGTACCACTGTACTTGATTGGCTTTCTGTGACTTGGGATTATGCCATTATTCTTGGACTTTATCGACATTTTTTTCCAGCAAGCATTCTCTCTGAGAGACATTTAAATTACATTTCTGTCTGCTGTTATCTGCTTCAGCTCCTGAGTACGGTGTCTACGTGTGTACAGTGATCCCCCCATTATCGCGAGGGTTCCGTTCCAAGACCCCTCGCGATAATCGATTTCTCGCGATGTAGCGGTGCGGAAGTAAAAACACCATCTGCGCATGCGCGCCCCTTTTGCCATGGCCGCGCATGCGCAGATGGTGTTTTTACTTCCGCACCTGGGAAGACCCAGCAGCTGAGGAGCCGCCTGCCTGCCCGCTTGTCTGCCGCTTTTCCGCTTGTCCGCCGCTCTGGGAGTTGAAGACCCAGGGAAGGTTCCTTCGGCCGCCCAGCAGCTGATCTGCTCGGCAGCGCAGTAGCAGCGAGGAGCCGAAGATGGGGTTTCCCCGTTGCCCACGCAAAGGGGAAACCCCATCTTCGGCTCCTCGCTGCTACTGCACTGCCGAGCAGATCAGCTGCTGGGCGGCCGAAGGAACCTTCCCTGGGTGCCACCCGCCGCTCGAGAGCAAGAGGGGGAGAGATAGAGAAAGAGAGAGAAGGAAAGAAAGAGATGAGAGAGGGAGGAAGAGAGTGTGAGAGAGGAAGAAGCAAGATAGAGAAAGAGAGAGAGAAAGAAAGATGAGAAAGGAAGGGAGTGACGTCATCGGGTGGAAAAATCGCGATATAGCGTTTCGCAAAGATCGAGATCGCGAAACTCGATCACTGTATTCCTGCAACCTTGAAGGCAGCACCGCTGCCAACGTCCCAGTTGGGTTAAATGAGGCCAGAAAGAGTAGCTTTTGGATCTCTGCTCTTTTGGGATTCCAGAATTACAACCACTCAGAAGCCATTGACAGTTGAACTGTTCTAAAGAGTGTCTTTGAGCTATGAATGGCCACTACAGCATTTCTATTCTGACCTAATAGTTTTTACCTTTGTTTTTTTTCTTTTCTTTTTCTTCTTGGGATGCTATTGGAGTTGTGAAAGAGTTCCACAATGACAGGCATTTTATTGCATTTGTTTTTCTTTTTACTATGGATGTTTTACTGCATTTTTATCTTATTAAAAACTGCTGGAAGTTTGTTTTAGCAGCATACCCATTTCAATAATAAAAACATCTATCTGTTTTTGACAGCCCCAGCTACTAGACTCAATTTTTGGTTTTTTTTAAAAACAACAACAACAAGCAAATCTGGTAAGTCAGAAATTAATATGAACATGTCTGTTGCTTAGGAACAGGTCAGATATAAGGAGGCCATAAGCCTGATATTACCATCTTCATTTTGCAAGAAGAGATGTAAACTAACCTGGCTCCCTTTCTTTGTGGAAAACACAGCTGTGCAGCATAGGATGGGTTTTGTTCAGTCTGTAGCTTCCTTTTTGCCAGCCTTCCCAACTTTTTTGATCACCGTGCTACAAAAAAGACATTGAAACTCTAGAAAAAGTGCAGAAGAGAGCAACCAGGGTGATAAGGGGACTGGAAATTAAAGCATATGAAGATAGGTTGCAGTCTAGCGAAGAGAAGGACCAGCGGAGACATGATAGCAGTCTTCCAATACTTGAGGGGCTACCACAGAGAAGAGGGGATCAGGCTATTTACCAAGGCATCAGAAGGCCAGACAAGGAATAATGGATGGAAACTGACCAAGGAGAGATTCAACATGGAAATAAGGAGGAATGACAGTGAGTGATCAACCAGCTTGCAGGCGGAAGTTGTGAGAGCTCCAACACTTGAGATGAGACTGGATTGACATTTGTCAAAAATGGTGTAGAGACTACTACTTGAGCGGGGGTAGTGATGGTAGTGTCGGAGTAGATGACCTACAAGGTCCCTTCCAACTCTAGCAATCTAATCTAATCTAAACCTGACATTCTCTGGACCAGTTGAGACTCCCAAGTCCCAGAATTTCCCAGATTTATGATCTTATGTCATTACTGGAGCCAGTCCCAACCAACCTTGAAAGCGCTCTATTGAGAAGGATTGAGGATGCAATTCACATCCCTATTAAGTGGGTTACTGGTTTAAAAGTTCTCATTTAAAAAAATCCCCCCCCCCCAATATACTGTACAATGTGCTATACTGCAGGCCACTGAAGCTGACTGTAGGTCAGCGGTTCAAGTCTCATCACAGACTCAAGGTTGACTCAGCCTTCCATCCTTCCTAGGTGGGTAAAATGAGGACCCGGATTGTGGGGGCAATATGCTGGCTCTGTTAAAAAGTGCTATTGCTAACATGTTGTAAGCCACCCTGAGTCTAAGGAGAAGGGCGGCATAAAAAAAATTGAATAAATAAATAATACTTTATAGGATATTTATGTGGTTGAAGGAAGGCACCAGCACCATTAATAGGTTTGGAGTTGGAGAAGAAACAGACCCCCCCTTCCCCCATATCCAGAATCAATGCAATGTTTTTTTAACTTTGCAAATCCTGTTGATAAGAATGAGACCAATTAATCATTTGGTATGCAGTCACTTTTGCACATTTGGTTAGGCTAAAAATCAGGAGAGTGAGCGCTAATCTATTTAGGCATGAAACCAGCTGGAGTAAGGCACTACTATTACTACTAGTTTTTTCTCATCATTCCTATCACCCACTCCCAGACTGTATGACTGTAACTTGTTGCTTGCATCCTTAGGATTTCTATTAATATTTGATTATTTTATTTATTTACTTATTTATTAGATTTGTATGTCGCCCCTCTCCGAGGACTCGGAGCGGCTCACAACAAGCAATACAAAGTACAAATCCAATATTAAAAAAACAATTTTAAAACCATTATTAAAAACAATCATACAGCCCAAACAAATCATACATAAAACGGAACAGCCGAGGGGCATATCAATTTCCCCATGCCTGGTGACATAGGTGGGTTTTCAGGCGTTTACAAGAGGCAAGGAGGGTGGGGGCAGTCCTAATCTCTGGGGGGGAGTTGATTCCTGAGGGCTGGGGCCACGACAGAGAAGGCTCTTCCCCTGGGGCCCGCCAGATGACATTGTTTTGTCGCCGGAACCCGGAGAAGGCAAACTCTGGGACCTAATCGATCCCTGGGATTCGTGTGACAGAAGACGGTCCCGAAGCTTTGTTTCCTCATTGCTTATTTGACCCCTATGGCAATCGTTCCTCATTTCTTGACAAATGTATCTTTTCTTTTATGTACTCTGAGAACATATGCACCAAAGACAAATTCCTTGTGTGTCCACTCACACTTTGCCAATAAAGAATGATTTTATAATACATGTGATTTTAGCGATGTTTTAAATTGGTTTTTTACTTATATTGTATTTATACCTGTTGTCAGCCGCTCAGAGTCCATTTGGAGTGAGCGGCATATTAAATAAATAAACAAACAAATTCTATTCTATTCTATAAATCGACCCAAGCAATTTTTCCCCCAGTAGGGATCGATTTTCTATAGGGTTTTCATTCTTTCTTCGCGCATTGACTGCAAACGTTCCAGGAAACCTTTCCAACGACCGCGAGGCGGAGGACCACCAGCAGCCGCTTCAAAAAGGGGCGTCGGTACCTTCCAGCCTTCCGATTCCTCCCGGGTCTTTGAGGAGGGACCGTGGAGCACGTGCCGAGCCTCCTGCAGAAGCCCGGGGCCTCCCCTCCGGCACGCGCCTGCCGAGGCGCACGGGCCCGGCGAGCGCGTGCGTAAAATCCGCTCCCCTCCCTCCTTCCTTCCTCTTTTCCTGGAGGGAAGGGAGGCGAAGCGGTGGATGGAAGGATGCGCCTCCTTCCCGATTAATGGAAAAGCGGCGGCGAGGGGGGGAAAGCAGGTGGCCGAGGAAAGGTTGTCGCCGCCCCTCCGCAAGTCCTTCGGTTGGAAAAGTGGGTCTCTTCCCCCGCTGCAGGAGCAGGAGCAGCAGCAGCGATGGCGACCGATAGTAAGTGCCCTCCTTGCAGGCTTTTGCAGAACGCGGGCTTCTTTGCGGGCATTCCCACTCTGCGCTTGGTTTGTGTGTGTGTGGCCTGATAACAGGCTGACATTTTTGGAAGATCTTTTTTTTTTTTGAGTGTGTGTCTGTGTGTGTCTGTGGATCCTCTCCTGCTCTTTGTCCTCATCTGTCCCCTCCTCATCCCCCCCCCCTTTTGCATTTAGCTGCTGCAACCTGAGTTTTTTCTTCCCGATCTCTCAAATCTGTCTTCAAATCGTAGTCAGGTTTTCAAAGTTATGTGTGTAATTTTATGTTCTTTGCGCATCGTTTCTGGCATATGGTATGGTTGTAATGTTGACTTTAGAATGTTTTTAATATTATATTTGCTACACTGTCACTGTTTTGTTGTGAGCCACCCCGAGTCTGCGGAGAGGGGCGGCATACAAGTCTAATAAATTAAATTAATTAAAATAAATTAAATAAGAGACAATTGAAGGTTTATTTGGGCCCCCCGACTTTTGATCTGACTTCCAAGGATCTGAGGCCCTGGGCTGGGCAGCTCTGTTTGGATCTTATGGCTGTCGATTTGATTATGTTATCACCATCATCTGCTAGCAGGGGGCTGGGCGAAGTTCTAACCTAGTTAAGCCTGAACTCAGAATTGAGTGTGATTGCTGCTGCAGAATACAATGTGTGGCTTTCCAAATATTGCACAGCAATCGCAGCCATCACAGTCTGTTTTAGATGCTGATTGAAAAGCCAGCAATGGACAGTCAGAAGCCACCATTCCTGGAAAGCTTGTTGTTCTGGGTCTTGGTCTCTGCAGTGGCAAAGCTTCACTTTCAAGTAGGTTACAGCAGTGTTTCCCAGCGAATGCTGGCTGGGGAATTCTGGGAGTTGAAGTCCAGATCTCTTCAAGTTGCCAAGGTTGGGAAACACTAGGTTACAGGACATGAAGGGGGAGGCCTTTAGCAAAGAAGCATCCTCCTGGGCTATGATGAAATGGAGGAAGGGTAATGGCCCAGGAAACCAGCAGCCCTCTGTTAATTTCACAAGCAACTTAATTCCCTAAAACTGGTACAATATCAGCTTATAGTGAAGGTGAAATAAATAGACAACTTAAGTTCTGCTTTGAGACTCTTCAAGAAAAGGCAAAGCATGTAAAGCAGCTTTCATCGAATTTGATAACCTCCCGACTGGGGATTGTGGGAATTAAAGATAATCCCCATTCAATTAATTAAACAGATCGAAATCATATGGGGCTGCTGTTTCGACAGCTACTTTCATTGCTTTTTCTTTGAGGGCCTCATTTAAGATATTGATATACCTTTTAAGGCTCAAATGGATTAGGGCAGAACTAACTTGTTCTGAATCTGGGCATTTAGAACTTCAAGAGAGGGCCCTATAAAGATTTCTGTGGTTGGAGATGGGCAAGGTGGCTTTTATTCTTTGCCTTTAGAAAAATATTTCAGACACATATTTTTATAACTAAAATCAAACCTTTTGTTTCTGATGACTTTTCTACTTGCATGTTAGGTATTCTATTTTTCTTTTGAATGTTACAAGTTTCTTTTATGCTGTGAGTTGCTTTTCATATCCCACTTCAACAGGAAGTTTTAATATTACATAATTTGGGTGCTCAACTTTTTAGGATGGCATATATTTTTTTTAATTCCACATACAGTCTAACATCATAGATTGACTAATACTATTTAACTTTTTAAACTTTCTGTTGTCCATATTTTAAGAGAAGAGATAGAAGTATATGTTGTTTGTATTAAAAGTCTTTCTAGATTTTATTTATCATGTACATTGATTCTTAACATTTGTGAACAGGTTGTAAAGGTTCCCCTTGCACATATGTGCTAGTCTAGGGAGCGGTGCTCATCTCCACTTCAAAGCCATAGAGCCAGTGCTGTCCGAAAACATTTCCGTGGTCAAGTGGCCAGCATTCAATTCAATTCAATTTATTAGATTTGTATGCCACCCCTCTCTGTAGAGGGGCGCCAGAGGTGTGCCGAATGCTGTTACCTTCCCATCAAAGTTGTCCCTATTTTTCTACTTGCATTTTTTACATGTTTTCGAACTGCTAGTTTGCAGAAGCTGGGACAAGTAATGGGAGCTCACCCCATTACACGACACTAGGGATTCGAACCGCTGAACTGCTGACCTTTTGATTGACAAGCTCAGTGGCACTTAGCCACCTTGGCCCTTACGGTAATATTTGTGAATACATGGTATGAATTTGTCAAATTGAAATTTAGACAAAAACATATCAGACTAGGGAATTTCTCAGAATGTAGATTTTTTATTATCATGGTTCATTGCACACAGTCATCCAGATATTCAGGCTGGATTTGGCGTTGTTGTCTGCTTATCAATCTTTCTGTTAGATAGGGTGAATGGAAGAGGCAGACAGAAGTGGCTTCAAAAAACAACAGCTCTTTCTGTGGCAACTATTTACAACCCAGCAAAGGCTCTGTCTGACAGCCAGCCCTTTTATAGGAGCTGCCAGACAGTCTAGCCCAGGGGTAGGCAAAGTTGGCTCTTCTATGACTTGTGGACTTCAACTCCCAGAATTCCTGAGCCAATCATGCTAGCTCAGGAATTCTGGGAGTTGAAGTCCACATGTCCTAGAAGAGCCAACTTTGCCTACCCTTGGTCTAGCCAATCAGCGGTTAGTATTTTCCCTCCAGAATGGAGGACCTGACTGAAGGTGCCTGACTGTATGTGCTTCAGTCTGAGAAGATCTTTCCAAGGTTGTTGTCTTATTGTTAGTGGTGGTGGTGGTAGCAGCAGTACTACTACTAGTAGTGGCAGCATAAATGAGAAAGTTATAATTATAAACTTCTTCAAAGACTTAGGCCTTTGCATATAATGTATCTGAAGTATCATTTGAGCCTTGTTACTTGTGCCTGGAGTGAGAAATCTGGATTGATTTGTTCAATGATCCATTTTCCCCCCCTCTGATATCTTCTCAGAGTTCAAAAACATCAAAATTTCTATTTATTTCTCTCCTACTTCTTCAAAATCCAACTTCCATGTGAATAGAGCATTATAAGGAAAATAAGAGCTTGGAGAATTCTTTCTGGATATAGACACATCATGACATCTGAATATCTTTAACAAAGCCTTTGTGGTTATTCTACCATGTTCTACCTACACTGCTCAACAATAAATAAATAAAGGCAACACTCAAAGAACACATCCTAGATCTGAATGAATGAAATATTCTCATTGAATACTTTGTTCTGTACAAAGTTGAATGTACTGACATGTGAAATTCATTGTCAAGCAACTTCCTAAGTGGACGGTTTGATTTCACAGAAATTTGATTTACTTGGAGTTATATTGTGCTGCTTAAGTGTTCCCTTTATTTTTTTGAGCAGTATAATCTGTGGAATATTTCTCATCTGCTGATTATTATTCATAGTCAATCCAAAAAAAGCAGAATCTGTCCAGCACTTCAGTATTTTCACCATTAGTTTTTAGATAGGTGGTTGTATCTGTTGATGTTAAGGCTTCATCAAGTAGGTTTTTATTCTGTTTTAGAGATGCTTGGCTGCATAGCTGGAGGTATAACAAGCAGGAAGAGGGAGATTGTGATCCCCTTATATAGAGCGCTGGTGAGACCACATTTGGAATACAGTGATCCCCCGGGTATTGCGACCGCGATCAGTGCGAAATGGCTATATGGCGATTTTGCAACCCGGAAGTAAAAACACCATCTGCGCATGCGTGCCCTTTTTTCTATGGGCACGCATGCGTAGATGGCGCCGGGCAGATCAACTGCTGGGTGGCTTCCCTAGGTCTTCCCCCTCTTGCTGGCGGGAGGGTGAGCGGCGGGCATCAGCGAGGAGTTTCCCCACCGCCCACGCAAACTCCTCGCTGCCGCCCGCCCGCCCTTCGCCCGCCCACGCCGTTCATTCTCGCCGCTTCCCAGCTGAGTCCTGAAGCGAATTCGCTTCAGGACTCAGCTGGGAAGCGGCGCGAGCGAGCGCGAGCGAACAGCTTGTCCGCCGCCCGCTCGCGCATCGCCCGCCCACGCCGTTCATTCTCGCCGCTTCCCAGCTGAATCCTGAAGTGAATTCGCTTCAGGACTCAGCTGGGAAGCGGCGCCAGCGAGTGCGAGCGAACGTCTTGTCCGCCGCCCGCTCACGCATCGCCCGCCCACGCCGTTCATTCTCGCCGCTTCCCAGCTGAGTCCTGAAGCAAATTCGCTTCAGGACTCAGCTGGGAAGCGGCGCCAGCGAGCGCGAGCGAACGGCTTGTCCGCCGCCCGCCCGCCCTTCGCCCGCCCACGCCGTTCATTCTCGCCGCTTCAGGCGAATTCGCTTCAGGACTCAGCTGGGAAGCGGCGAGAATGAACGGCGTGGGCGGGCGATGTGCGAGCGGGCGGCGGACAAGCTGAGTCCCCTTCCCAGGAACCCCAATCTTCGGCTCCTCGCTAGTGCTGCGGAAGTAAAAACACCATCTGCGCATGCGCAGATGGTGTTTTTACTTCCGCAGCGCTACTTCGCGAAAACCCGATCATTGCTAGGGGTCCTGGAACGGAACCCTCACAATGATCGGGGGATCACTGTACTGTGTTCAGTTCTGGAGACCTCACCCACAAAAAGATATTGACAAAATTGAACGGGTCCAAAGACGGGCTACAAGAATGGTGGAAGGTCTTAAGCATAAAACGTATCAGGAAAGACTTAATGAACTCAATCTGTATAGTCTGGCGGACAGAAGGAAAAGGGGGGACATGATCGAAACATTTAAATATGTTAAAGGGTTAAATAAGGTTCAGGAGGGAAGTGTTTTTAATAGGAAAGTGAACACGAGAACAAGGGGACACAATCTGAAGTTAGTTGGGGGAAAGATCAAAGGCAACATGAGAAAATATTATTTCACTGAAATAGTAGTAGATCCTTGGAACAAACTTCCAGCAGATGTGGTTGGTAAATCCACAGTAACTGAATTTAAATATGCCTGTGATAAACATATATCCATTGTAAGATAAAATACTGTACAGGAAATAGTATAAGGGCAGACTAGATGGACCATGAGGTCTTTTTCTGCCGTCAGTCTTCTATGTTTCTATGTTTCTATTGTTTTTATTTTGTTTTAGAGATTGTGGCATTAAAAAGGAAAAGTTAATAAGTGCAAAATCCAATACTGGGTCACTGAGTTCTCTTGACTTTTAATTTTAGAAGAGATTGGGAGTGGGGGGTGAATTAAACACGTTGAACGAGAGTGAAAGTTTATGAAAAAGTAGATTAAAGGTAAATTTCAGGTATAAATAAATAGAAAAATAGCTTTGAGCTAGAGCTGACTCAATTAGCTATTTTCAAGTTGACAAGGTTTTCAGCCCCTGAAATTAAGGTGTCATGGCTGTTCTCCGTACTGAAGGAGCGGGTCCAGCAGTCACATGGGTTGCTCATGTCCAATCCGGTGGAACTGAGCCTAGTATTAAAAAAGCTTGCCGGATCCGCCCCTTCCCCAGAATTCGCTCAGTTCGCATATCCTGCGGTTGTATTGTGAATGCTCGTTCAACATTCTAACACCTTCCCTTCGACCTTTCCTTCAAAAAAGTAGTAAGATTTATTGTCTTTATTCAATTACTTGCACTAATTGCGCCAGCCGCTTAAAAGAAAAAAAAAAAAAACAAATAAAGCGGCTCGGCTTTTTTCCTTGGGAGAAGTTGCGCTTTCGTTTTCCCCCGGCGGTTTTGCCGGTTACGATTCCTGCGGCCGCTTGTGGATTCTTCTAATCCCTTGGCCTGGAGGTTCTGGTGCAAGTATTTATCATTGAATTATTGTTTTATTATTGTATACAAATATTTAAGGGCTTATAAAATACCTCCTGCGGAGTGAGACGCCTTCTAGTCTCCTGGACTTAGTCGATCGCTTTTCCCTTAAGAAATTCTACGGAGCGATTTTTTTCGGCGCGAAGGCCTTCGCGCCCTTTTTTAAAATATCTAGGCCTCTCGTGTTGGCCTTCTGCCAGCCGCGTAGGCCTCAGTCCACCGCGTGGATCCGGGAGCGGGCCTTGGGGGTCCCAGGCTAAATTCTCCACCGGCTAAGCCTCCAACCAGAGTGCCTTGGTTTTACTTAATTGCAAAGTTTAGGGAGGCTGGCCCCGCTGGATTTGGGGGCACGAACTCTGGGTTTGCCCAGATTGTCCTCACGTCTCAGCAGCTTCGAGGCCTCGAAGCAGGATCCATTCCTCTTGGGAAGTCCTTGAAATCTTCTCCTTATAATTTAGTTATTGGCTCAGCCTTGTCTTCTGTTAATTGTCAGACTATGGCTACTTTTCCCAAGAGAGGCACAACTAAAGGTCCCAGAGAGGCCAGGCCTACAGGCGATGAGATTACTAGTATCCCCCAGGCCTCTTCCTCCTCTTCTCCAGGGGCCCGTCCCTCGACCAAGGTCACCAGGGCTGAGAAGAGAAGGGACCTAGCCCTACAAAAAATTCATGACAAATCAGCAAAACGTTTGAAAGTGCAGGCCCAAGTAATCAGTAGTCAAGACCCACCAGAGGCCTCTAGTCTGCCTCCTTCTGGGGTCCCTGTGTTATCTCTGGATGAGCCAAACCTAGACAGACCCCAACCTAACCTATGGGGCATAGGTCCAGAGGAACCAGATATTATTGAAGATTCCCCCCAGCCAGGATCCTCCCAGGCCTTTAGGAATTCTTCTGCCATTTCTGCTGATATTTCCACTTTACCTCCTGAGTTCCAATCTATTTTTTGCTGTGTTGTCCAAAGCCATTGATGCCAAACTCTCCTCCATCAATGAGCTTCCTTTACCTCTTCCTCCTTCTCGTTCCTCCCGCCCCTTGGGTTCTTCCCCAGCGGTCAGAGCTCCTATTCAGGATGATTCAGAATCCTCCCAGGATGAATATGAGGATGTAGAGGAGGATGAAGACCCTTTCCAGGGCTTATCAGAGGATGAGGAATCCCAAATAAAGGTCCCTCCTCCAATTACTATTTTCCCTTCTCAACTATTCAAATCTCTCCTCCTCAAAGCTAGAATTTCTACGGGATTAGCAGCCCAGGAGAAACAAGCCTCCACTTCCACTGATCCCCCGGAGGAGAATTTACCTTACTTCACAGAGGAACAGGAGGATAATGAGGTAATTCCTATGCCTAAATTGTTTAAAGATGCCTTACTCAAACAGTGGGATTTTCCAGCCTCTGGCCTTAATCCCTCTACCAAGGACAGAAAGTTGTATAAACTCTCCTCTTCCTATGAAGAGCTTCTATCTTTTCCCAAACCAGATGAACCTGTCAAAATTCTTCACTCGGCAGCGGCTGTGCCAGGCGAGGCGGAGGAAGTCCTCCGTCCAGAGGACAAGCGCATCGAGCAAATGCTCAAAAGAGGATTCTCCGCTGATTCCTGGGCCATTAAAAGTTCTGCAGCAGCCTCCTTCTTCTCCAGAGCCATGCTGCTGTGGCTTCGCCAACTTCAACAGCACATTCCTCCCGATGACTTGAGAGGTCAACAAGACTTCAACAAGGTCTTTGCAGCTGCCCAGTACGTGGCTGATGCCACCTTGCAATCTACTAGATTTTCTGCTAAGTCAATTGCAGCCTCTACAACGGCAAGAAGACTCCTATGGATTCGCCCTTGGCAAGCGGGAGTTCGCCAAAAGTGGCAGTTATCCCAGGGCCCCTTAAAGCGCGACCTTCTCTTCGGTGATCTTCTCGATCCACTCCTCACGGAGACCACGGACAAGAAAAAGGTTTTGGGTCCAACCACCAAAAAGGTTACCAAAACGCAGTCCTTTCGTCGCCCAGGGCGCCAGCAAGATCAAGCGGCTTCCTATCAGAGATCTCCAGGTCAGTATTCCCCCCGTTTTCGTTCCCAAGGTAGGAACTCCAGGGGTAGAGGGTTTCGTTTCCAAAGGGGAGCTTCCTCTAACAGGGCTTCAAAAAAACCTAGATGGTAATCTTACCTCCATTCCCATAGGGGGTCGCCTAGCTCATTTCGCCTCAAATTGGCGTCTCACCTCCAAGGACCCTTGGGTCATTGACACTGTTCAAACAGGCCTTCTTTTAGAATTTATTTCTCCTCCCCCAAAACGTTTTATTTCCTGCCCTTCTCCCAGGTCATCCTCAGATTGTAACCGTATGGAGGAGGCCATTTCTCATCTTTTGTCCATCAGAGCCATTCAGCCGGTCCCTTCTAGTCAGAAGGGCCTAGGTTTTTACTCCATCCTATTTATGGTTCCAAAGTCCTCCGGAGGTTGGAGAGCCATTTTGGATTTAAAGAAACTAAACCTATTCATCAAATATAGGAAGTTTAAGATGCACTCCTTGTCTTCTATTTTGGCCGCCATTCACTCGGGAGATTTCATGGTCTCCCTAGACCTCACTGAAGCTTACCTTCACATTCCTATAGCCAAATGCCACAGAAAATATTTACGTTTTTCCTTTCAAGGCAGGCATTTCCAGTATAGGGCGATGCCATTTGGCCTTTCCTCGGCCCCTCGGGTCTTTACAAAGCTCTTGGGGTCCCTGGCGGCCTATATCCGGGCGTCTCCCATCCACATTTTATGTTATCTTGATGATATTTTAATTCATGGGAACTCCCTAGAGAGAGTGAAAACAGACCTTTCTGTCACCATGTCAGTCCTTCAGGACCATGGATTTTCCATCAACTTTGATAAAAGTCACCTCCAACCATCCACTTCCATTTCTCACCTGGGATCCATTATTGATTCAAAATCCTCCCAGGTTTTTCTCTCCCCCGAGAGAAAACTCAGTATAGTGGAGTTAATTTCTAACATTTTACCTAATCCTTCAGTATCCATAGTTACTCTATCTTCCCTTTTGGGGAAGATGGTGTCATGCATAGGCATCATTCCCTGGGCTCGCCTTCATGCTAGGGAACTCCAGTGGCTACTGTTGCCTTTTCAGAGATCGGGGCACAGCAACTCAAATCGACGCATTGTCATCCCACTGAGTGTTCGCAGATCCTTCAAGTGGTGGAAGTCTCCGGCCATGGACAGAGGATCCCCGTTCAGGTGCCCGGATCAATTTGTCATCACCACAGATGCCAGTCTATCGGGATGGGGCGCCCACGCCCAGGGGATGATAGCCCAGGGCACGTGGTCCCCGGAGGAAGCTTCCAGGCCAATCAATTGGCTAGAATTAAGAGCCGTTTCCCTGGCTCTGAAGCACTTCTTTCCTCGCATCCCCAACCGGCACGTTCTCATTCTCACCGACAACATTGCCACAAAAAGCCATATCTGCAGACAGGGGGGCACGAGATCCAAGGCTCTTATGAGGGAGGCCCTCAAGTTGGGCCTTTGGGCGGAAAAACATCTCCAGTCGCTCCTAGCCGATCACATCTCGGGGAGCCTCAACGTCCAGGCGGATTGGCTATCCCGAGCAACGATAGACCCAGGAGAGTGGAACCTCCATCAAGACCTGTTCCATCAAATCACCCTCAGATTCGGCCTACCAGTCCTGGATCTCTTCGCGACCAATGCGAACGCCCAACTCCCTCGCTTCTATTCCAGATTTCCATCCCCGGGAGCGGAAGCAATCAATGCCCTCCGGAGTCCATGGCCTCCAGGCCTACTCTACGCATTTCCTCCAATTCCAATCCTCCCGGACGTGATTCACAAGGTCCTCACCGAGAGGGCCCGAGTAATCTTAATCGCCCCTCATTGGCCCCGCCGGCCCTGGTTCGCGGATCTCCAACAGCTGTCCGTCCAGGACCCTTGGCGACTCCCCGTTTCGGGGGATATGCTGCGGCAGGGGGCCTCTTTCCATCCAGACCCGGAGTGGTTCCACCTCACCGCCTGGCTGTTATCAGGAGAGATTTAGAGCTACGTGGTCATGACCCCGATTCAGTGGAGGTCATCCTAAAGGCCAGGAGGGGCTCGACCAATCGAATCTACGACCACACGTGGTCCAAGTTTCACCAGTGGTGTCTACAGGAAGGTCTCTCCCCTCTGTGCATCCCCATACACAGAATTATTTCCTTCCTTATGCAAGGCTTCCATAAAGGACTTTCCACCAGCACCCTCCGGCGTCATCTGGCAGCCATTTCATCTGTCCTAGGGGGTCCCCGCAGACAGCCTCTCCGATCCTTCCCTGAAGTTCAGGAATTCCTCAAGGGCATAGCCAACCTCAGACCTTCCAAGGTCCACAGGTATCCATCCTGGGATTTGCCACGGGTTCTCCATTCCCTCACGCAGGCACCATACGAACCCCTAAAATCGGCATCCCTCAGGTACCTATCCTTTAAGGTAGCCCTCCTGGTGGCTATTACCTCTGCCCGGCGCATTTCGGAGCTGGCTGCCCTCTCAATCAGGCAGGACCTTTGTCAATTCCATCAGGACAAGGTAGTCTTGCGACTGGACCCTACCTTCTTACCCAAGGTCAGTTCCATGTTCCACAGATCTCAGGATATTGTCCTACCTTCCTTCTGCCTCCAACGAGACCATCCCTTGGCAATTAGATGGCACACCCTGGATCTCACCAGAGCGCTGAGAATATATATCCAACGCACAGGACCCTTTCGGAGGTCAGAAGCACTTTTTGTAGCCTATCATCCCAGAGTCATGGGGGCCAAAGTGTCTTCAACAGTAATAGGCCGTTGGATCAGAGGGACTATATCTAAGGCCTATGAGTCGGCCTCCCTCTCAGTTCCAAGGAACATCACTGCGCATTCCACCAGGAGCGCAGCCACCTCGGCCGCTTGGGCGACTCAAGCCCCGTTGGAGGAGGTCTGCAAAGCAGCCACTTGGGCCTCGCCAAATTCCTTCATCAGGCACTACAAAATTGATTCTTACGCTTCAGCGGACGCTGCCTTCGGCAGAAGGGTACTCCAATCCGTTATCTCACACGATAGCAAGCTAATCCCACCCTAGGGACCATCTATTGGGTATGTCCCATGTGACTGCTGGACCCGCTCCTTCAGTACGGAGAATAGGCGTTGATTGCTTACCTGAACGCCTCTTCTCGTACGGTGAGCGGGTACAGCAGTCACTTCCCGCCCTTGTATGTGTCTTCTTTACCTTTCTATATCTTTCTTCCTCTAACAATGAGAGTTGAACACTGCAGAGCTTCACAACTGAGCCTAGTCTATGGATTCGCGAATTCTGGGGAAGGGGCGGATCCGGCAAGCTTTTTTAATACTAGGCTCAGTTCCACCGGATTGGACATGAGCAACCCATGTGACTGCTGTACCCGCTCACCGTACGAGAAGAGGCGTTCAGGTAAGCAATCAACGCCTATTTTGTGTTCTGTTTTGATTTGTATAGGGGTTGCTTAGCTACCATAATTATACTGTTGGGGATCTTTGTATGAGTTAACATTTAATTTACAAGAGATATTTTCTGTTTCTAATTTTGATCATTCTAGATTTTTAAAATTGTATGAATGAACAACTAATGCTTCTAAGATCTTCCAGTTGGGCAGTGTGCGCTGTTTTCCTGACCTTAGGCACTGAAACATATTTTAAAACAATACATTTTTAAGATCATATTTTGAATAGTGTTAGTCTCTAGGACAGCGATGGCGAACCTTTTTTTCCTCGGGTGCTGAAAGAGCGTGGGCATGTGCTATTGCGCATTCGCGAGTGCCCACACCCATAATTCAATGGCTGGGGAGGGCAAAAACAGCTTCTCTCTCTCCCCCAGAGGCCCTCTGGAATCTGGAAACAGCCTGTTCCCAAACTTCTGGTGGACCCGGTAGGCTCATGTTTTGCCCTCCTCAAGCTCCAAAGGCTTCCCTGGAGCCGGGGAAGGTAAAAATGCCTTTCCCTCATTCTCTGGAGGCTTTCTGGAAGCCAAAAATGCTCTCCCAGAGCCTCTGTGCGAGCCAAAAATCAGTTGGCCGGCACAAACATACAGGTTACACCTGAGCTAGCGCAACTTGAGCAAGCGAGTCTATGGAGAGGGTCGGCATACAAATCTAATTAATAATAATAATAATAATAATAATAATAATAACAACAACAACAACAACAACAACAATAGCTTGCGTGCCAGCAGATATGGCTCTGCATGCCATTTATGGCACCCGTGCCGTAAGTTCGCCATCACTGGTCTAGGACATGAGCGTCAAACTCGCAGCGTCCCATTCAGGTGAGGATTGCCACTACTGCTGCTATCTGTGCGCTGTATGCGCAGTTTCAGGTCTCTGACATGTGCACACATGCCTCCCAGTGAGATTTTGCTTCTGTGCATGCGCAGGAAGCAAAATCTCACGAGGAAGTGCATGCGCATGCGAGATTTCAACATTGTTTTTGCTTCTGTGCATGAACTGAAGCAAAAAATTACAGAAATTTCTCTCGTGCCTCCCCTCGCAAGATTTTACTTCCTGCGCATGCGGAGAAGCAAAACTCACTGGGACACACATGCTCATGCAAGAGTCCCTATTAAAAAAGCAATTTTCGGATAACCCTGACCTGGATGACTGAGAATCTCCAATGAACAGAAACTTTACAAAGAGAGAACCAAGCACAAAATGAGGAGAAATTTCCTAACCATGAGACATGTTAAGCCAGTGATGGCGAACCTTTTTTCCCCTCGGGTGCCGAAAGAGCATGCGCGTGCGCTATTGCACATGTACAAGTGCCTACATCCATAATTGAATTCCTGAAGAAGGCAAAAACAGCTTTCCCCACTCTCCTGGAGGCCCTGTGGAGGCCGGAAATGGCCTGTTTCCTAACTTCTGGTGGGCCCAGTAGACTCGTGTTTTGCCCTCCCCAGGCTCCAAAGGCTTCCCTGGAGCTGGGAGAAGGTAAAGACAGCCTCCCCATCCCTCAGAGGCTCTCTGGAAGACACACTCCCATAGCCTCTGTGTGAGCCAAAAATCAGCTGGCCAGCACACACATGCACGTTGGAGTTGAGCTAGGGCAATGGCTCGCGTGCCAGCAGATACGGCTCTGCATGCCACCTGTGGCACCCGTGCCATAGGTTCGCCATCACTGTGTTAAGCAGTGGAACTGCCAGCATCCTGATGTCATGGATGTTCCATTACTTGAGGTTTTCAAAGGAGGGTTAGTCAGACAGTTTTGGGGAGTTGAGGGTGGTGGGCAGTGAAGGGCTGCAATTTTTTTTACTACCATACTGTGGGCATGGCTTATTTTGTGGGGGTGGCTTGACCTGGGGGTGGCTTAAAGGTCATGTGACTGGTTTAAAGGTGGCCAACTTGACGTCACTCACGTCAAGGGTTTGGATTAGGGTTAAGGTGCCTGGCCTCTCCTCGCCTCACAGAGATACAATTTCCCTATCTGTTTACTATTACTGAACATCCAAAATATATTATTTAATTCTATGTAAATATGCCATATATGTACATGCATATTACACACAAGCACACAAAAATATACAGTATCTACTATATAAACTGTATGTGTATGTACACGTATGCACGCACAGCTCTTCTAACATTATACACATTCAACCTCATTTACTGCAATAGGAAAAACATACCCAGAGCCCAGAAGGGAAAAAAAGAAAAAAAATCAAAATTTTTCTACCGGTTCTATGTACCTGCTGGTGGGTTAGACTAGAACAGGAGTAGGCAAAGTTGGCTCTTCTATGATTTGTGGACTTCAACTCCCAGAATTCCTGAGCCAATCGTGCTAGCTCAGGAATGCTGGGAGTTGAAGTCCATATGTTATAGAAGAGCCAACTTTGCCTACCCCTGGACTAGAACATTTCTAAAGTGCCTTCCAGCTATATATTTTTTGATTCTAAAAGGAGGAAGATTAAAAGAGAGCTGAAATAGTAAAAGTAGCAGCAGCAGCATGAGTGAAGCAATAAGCTGTGATGTCTCAGAAATGGGATGCTTTAGGACAGCAAAAACATGATTGGCAATTAAGAACTTTGATATATGTAAACAATATCAACTTTGATATATGTAAACATTAAACACAGTTGACCTCCCAGAGGACTGAATCCACGCGTGGCCTTGTGGGCAACCTAAGGGCTGGCAAAGGGGTACCCAGGAGTTGGTAGACACACACAACCCAGACATTGATAAAATTACCCATGCATGAGAGCAAAAAGGTGGTGGTAAAATAGAATACTGTAATCCAACTCATGGACCATACTGGAGTAGGGGGAATTGGAAATAATCCACACCAGCCCAGGGCATGCCAGTTCCCATTACTAAAGGGAGCTGCAGGGAATGGGTGAGAAACTGGAAACTATCTCAGAGCAGCTTCCATCAACTTCAAACTTCAACTTCAAATCAAACTTCGGGATAGTACGGACTGGAGGTCCCGGGCATGGGTCTAGTGGAGCCAAGACTTTAGCTGTCCTAAAGGAAAATAATAAATAGAATTATGGAATACAGTTATAAAATATGAAATTTCAGATTTGATGGAATAAAACATAAGCTGGAAAATAAACCAGAAACCCAACCAATAAAATAATTCATTTCCTGGAAATAACGTAAGAGAGATAAACATTTTTGATGATAAAGAATTGTTTATTTTTATAATACTTACATAATAGAATTCCCATTTAAGGGAAGTGTGTATCTGACTGATGCCAATGTCTGACAGGTTGAATCTATAATGATAATAATTTTCCAGGACCTATTGGATGGTCCTACTTAATATATACTTTCATTTTTGAAATATTCTGCACTGAACTTGAGTGGGCCCCATAAACAAATCTCTGTAAATAAAGCAAGTGTTGGATCAAACAACATAATTTATGGGGAGTCCAGATGGTTGTCAGATGGCTGACACATGGGGCATTTATTTTATTTTTAAAAATGTCTATGTTCTTGAGATCTTCACAGACCCTACACATTATTGAACGTTCATTGTTTCCATTTCCATTTACAGTCTGTATCTGCTTGTATATATAAATGCACTTCACGCTCCTTCTCCCAATGTTAATTTTGCAAATTAAATTACTGGGTTGTTGGGATGTCATAAAGCAGCAGGCTCCAGCATAATCCTTTACTTCCACAATTATCGGACCCATAGGAATGCTTAGAAAATGGAAACAGAGGATAATACGGGTAGCAATAAAGTGCTTGGAAGAGTGCCCAATTTTTTTTTTTTAAAGGTGAAAAGAGAAAGGGCACTTTGGTGGTTGAGAAACTGTCACTGAACAATTTTATCCATTTGTCTTCAGATAAATAGAGGTTTGTGACCGGCTAAAGCCATTTTGGAAATAGGTGAACACCCACCTCCATAATGACCTTGCGGGTGAGATGGACAGCCTTATAAACCTTCAGGGATGTACAAAGCCAGATTTTGTGGGTTTTTTTCATTCATTTGTATTGTTTAGAAAAGGAGTTGTCTCAGTCTGACTACATACAAAATTGTTTTGGGTAATTAAGAAATTAGAATGCCTCTCTCCCCCTCATCATATTCAAACTCAGATCAGGTAATTAAAGTTAGTTCAGTTGCAAAGTTTTCACTTTCTTGTCTTTTTTTTAAAAAAATGTTAAAGCTGTTATTGAAAATTCATAAAAACAAACAGTACAGTAGTCCCTCGCTATACCGCGCTTCATCTACTGCGGCTTCACTTCATCGCGGGTTTCTGAGGAAGTCGATCGGCAGATTTAAACAGCCCGCCGAACTCAATAGGCAGGTTTTTTAAAAAAAAATAAAAATCTAAAATTGTAAATACTATATTTAAATAAGTACTGTGTGGGAAGGGTTTATAAACACTTAAAACAATGAAAACTTACCAAACAATTACAATATAAATACTTAAATAAGTACTATCAGTCGATAAATTCCCCATCGCGGATTTCACCTATCGCGGCCAGGTCTGGAATGTAACACCAGCGATAGGTGAGGGACTACTGTATTACAAACATAAAGTAGAGAGATATTTTAGTCTCTCTTTCTTTGCTTATTTTGCTTTATATATATAATTTTACATCTTATGCGGTTTTTCATATAGATATATTTCTTGCTTTTCTAATCTAGTTCTATGTTCATATGTAAATAAAAAAGCTCAGACAAACAGACAAGCAAAACACACAGATATACATACATACATACATACATACATACATACATACATACATACATATAAAAGGGGCTTAAATACATCATTAATATAAAGAGAAGGAAGGAATATAAGATACTCAAACAAGTTGATACCGTCCTAATCAATTTGATAGGATTTGCCAGATAAGAAATAATCTGGGGTTTATCTAATTCTAGTTTATGTTTATTTTTGCAAGTCTGACATTGATGAAAAAAGGTAAAGCACTCCAAATAAATTTTTATTAAGTCTTTTTTATGTGCTTCAATGCGTTGAACTCAGTGGTGGGTTGCACTTACTATGGAGAGGGGCGGCATACAAATCTAATTAATAATAATAATAATAATAATAATAATAATAATAATAATAATAAATAATACAAAATGCAAAATCCAGCATAGTGATCTTGTTTTCTGTGTTGTATTGATATAATAATAATAATAATAATAATAATAATAATAATAATAATAATTGCCGATCAATTTCTGGTCACAATTCAAAGTGTTGGTTTTGACCTATAAAGCCCTTCATGGCATCGGACCAGAATATCTCCGGGACCGCCTTCTGCCGCACGAATCCCAGCGACCGATTAGGTCCCACAGAGTTGGCCTTCTCCGGGTCCCGTCGACTAAACAATGTCGTCTGGCGGGACCCAGGGGAAGAGCCTTCTCTGTGGTGGCCCCGACCCTCTGGAACCAGCTCCCCCCTGAGATTAGAACTGCCCCCACCCTCCTTGCATTTCGTAAATTCCTTAAAACCCGCCTCTGCCGTCAGGCATGGGGAAACTGAAATAACTTCCCCAGGCCTATATTGTTTATGTATGATGCGTTGTGTGCATGTTTTTAAATTATGGGTTTTTAGCTTAAATTATTAGATTTGTATTACATATTGTTTTGCCACTATTGTTGTGAGCCGCCCCAAGTCTACGTAGAGGGGCGGCATACAATTTAAATAATAATAATAATAATAATAATAATAATAATAATAATAATAATCCTCCTCTTGATTTGGACACACCCATGTGCCCAGCCAGATGCCCCCTGTACGATTTTGCTTCTTCCTCATGCGCAAGAAGAAAAAATGCATCAAAATTCTCATGAGGAGCACACATGTGATTTTGCCCATTTGTTTTGCTTATTTGGAAGCAAAAAAGCTGAAAATTTGAGGAAAAAAGATGGCACCGCCTGAAGTACTGGCATCGGAGCGGGCGCATGCAAATTGCACAATATGGCAACTGCTCCTGGAACAGCAGAGTGAACTGTACTGGTAGGATCCCACAATAGCTTTGGCCTCTTTCCATTAGAGTCAGGGGTGGGCTGCTGCCCGGACAGGGGGGGAACGCAGTGAGGTAGCGAAAATGGAGCTCTACCCTAGAGCCCCCTATTTGCACTGAAAGATGTTGAAAGAAAATGCAGGGCGCCCTGCATAAGCCACGCCCACAGTGTGGTAGTAAATTTTTGGTAGACCTTCACTGGTTAGAGTGTGTTAAACAAATCTCTAAGGAAATATGAAATCCCATACGACAAATCCTGCTAATCCCTGAAACAACTCTTCAGAGTTTTCATTAGAGCAAAGTAAGCCTAAATTATTGAACCTTCCTGTTATTTTTCTTTTAAAAGTTTGGAGCCAAAAGAAGCTGACCAATAAACCAAACAAATAATGCAACCTGGTTGGAGAATTTTCATAGTGGAAGTCCACACATATTAAAGTTGCTAAGGCTGAACTATGTGTCATCTCACTGAACTAGAGACATGTCAGTTTGATGGGGTTGTAAGCAGTGAAGGGCTACCAAAATTTTTACTACCACACTGTGGGCGTGTCCTATGCAGAATGCCCTGCTTTTTCTTTCAACTTTCAGTGCAAATTGGGTGCTATGGGATATAACACTGTGTTTGCTATCCTACTGCGTTCCGTCCCCCCCCCCCCCCCGTCCGGGCAACAGCGCACCCCTGGTTGTAAGTCAGTTTTGTGGTCCTTCATATTATCAAATTCATATGGCTTGTTGGTCTTTCCCGCATTTGGCCATATTTCAGCCTTTTTACCAGGATATCAGTTGTCCTCCTTTCTTTTGTTTTTAACAGAAGAAAACAACAGAGTGTTATAGTTCATAGTTTCTTCAGTTCTCTACAAGTATCCTTCAACTTGTTTTGTATATATTTTCTAATGTTTTTTAATTGTTCTGGAACTTCCCCATTTCTGAACAAATTAAACTCATATTTTTCCCTAAAAGGCCCCAACCTTAAAGGTGCTGTCTGTTAGTTGGATAGCTACAACACATTTAAATTATAAAGCTGACTGCTAGATCTGCAGGTCAGCGGTTCAGATCTCATCACCGGCTCAAGGTTGACTCAGCCTTCCATCCTTCCAAGGTGGGTAAAATGAGGACCCGGATTGTGGGGGGCAAAATGCTGGCTCTGTTAAAAAAAAAGTAGTATTGCTAACTTGTTGTAAGCTGCCCTGAGTCTAAGGAGAAGGGCAGCATAAAAAATTGAATAAACAAATAAACAAACAAACAAACAAATATTTTATTCATTTTATTCAAGCTGACACATTCTTTACTCATAATAAAAATTCCAGCCAATGATCTATCTCTAGTTTTAATTTGTAACCCAGAGTAATTTCTGCTAAATCCTTGATTTATGACCGTGGCGGCTGCTGTTTCAATCTTATTGGTTGTGGCGCAGATAGCCAGAAAGCAGGAAAATAAAGACTTCCTATTGGTTCAGGACTCGACAGCTTCACTATAAATGGGAGCTGTCAAGCCTCACTGTTGTTGTTGCTGTCTCAGCTATTGGGTTCTGAATTAAGTTGCTGTTCCTGTCAGCCTGCCTGAGACTCCTTCTTGTCAGTTGCTGCCTGACCATTCAACATTTCCCCTGCATTTCAACTCTTATACAAAGTAAATTAAGAACAGCTGTCTTTGAATGATATGGGAAATCTGTTGAGTGGAGCATTTGGTCAACTGTTCACAATTAAAGTGGAATTAAATTCCCTAACTTTTAATCCGATTTTTCCCAATTTAATCCAATTTATTCCTTGTATTTCTTACGAATATTTCCCCTAAAATAACAATAGGAAGACTAGCACAGATAGAAATGAATAATTAATCCAGTTTTTTATTGTTCCAGTTGTAGGTCTTTCATATCCCATTGCAGCTGTGCATGATACAATAATTAGAATTCTAATTAAAGGCAATACATTTAGTGGCTCTTTCTTTTTCTGTCAAATGTGTGGAAGTTCATTACTGCACATGCTCTCAAAAGATAGCGTTTTAAAAAACGTAAAGGAACCATTGATGGTTAAAATTTACAGCACTGGTATTTTTGCTATTGTTGTTGTAACTTTTAAGCTTCTGTGTCTTGTTAAAATTTCATTGAAGCTGCTGCCTCTACGTCAATATCCTTAGTTGCACAAAAGCATGTTGAAGCTGATTTGAACTCTTCATGGCCACAGACCCTGAAAATGCCAAGATCACCATAAACCAATTGATGTTTTTTGTAGTTGTCAGTACTATATACGTCATCAGTTGGTTTTGACAGTATATGAACTAACCAGCAATGTATGTTTGGAGGAATTAGTACAGTGATACCTCGTCTTACAAATGCCTCGTCATACAAACTTTTCGAGATACAAACCCGGGGTTTAAGATGTTTTTGCCTCTTCTTACAAACTGTTTTCACCTTACAAACCCACCGCCGCCACTGGGACGCCTCGCCTCTGGACTTCCATTGCCAGTGAAGCACCCATTTTTGCACTGCTGGGATTCCCCTGAGGCTCCCCTCCATGGGAAACCCCACCTCCGGACTTCCGTGTTTTTGTGATGATGCAGGGGAATCCCAGCAGGGGAATCCCAGCAGCGCAAAAACGGGTGCTTCACTGGCAACGGAAGTCCGGAGTTGGGATTTCCCAGCGAGGGGAGCCTCAGTGAAAGCGCAGCATCGCAAAAACACAGAGGTCTGGAGGTGGGGTTTTGAGTACTTTGGTGTTTTTGTGAGGCTGCGATTTCACTGATGCTCGCTTTGCTGGGAAACCCCACCTCTGGACTTCCTTTGCCAGCGAAGCGCTCGTTTTTGCAATGCTGGGATTCCCCTGCTGGGATTCCCCTGCAGCATCACAAAACCACAGAAGTCCAGAGGTGGGGTTTCCCATGGAGGGGAGCCTCAGGGGAATCCCAGCAGTGCAAAAACGGGCGCTTCGGCTGGCAAAAGGGGTGAATTTTGGGCTTGCACGCATTAATCACTTTTCCATTGATTCCTATGGGAAACATTGTCTCGTCTTACAAACTTTTCATCTTAAGAACCTCATCCTGGAACCAATTAAGTTTGTAAGACAAGGTATCACTGTATAATGTTACTTTAAGGGCTAGGGCTGCAATTAGCTATAAAAGGGAGTCAGATGTGTCACTCTGTGTGGTTGTTGGTGGCTATTGAGGTTAGTCTTGCTAATGCTTGCTATTGCTGTGTGCTATATACTGCTGTGTGCTAAATATTGCTGCGTGCTAAATATTGGTCTATTATATTCTAGGAAAATATTATTGGTTAACTGCTGTATGGATAGAACTGTATATTTTCATATCTGGTTTGTATATGATTGCTTGACTTGTGTTGTATATACTCCTGATCAGTTGGAGGATGATGAAGATATTGAGGACTCGGATTCAGATAGTGTTTATGAAGTAGTGGGGGGCTCGGGGTTACAGGTAGTAGAACAGGTTCCCACCTGTTCTACTACCTGTAACCCCGGGGCCCCCACTACTTCATAAACAGGATGGGGCTATGAGTTCAGGATCTAGTGAGGGAGAATCAGATGCTCGCTGGGTTAATCCTAAATTCAGAAGAATTCAGAAACGTAGAGAGCAAAGGTCTGGAAGAAGATATTAAGGAGAGGAATGGGTTAAATATTGTAGTGAGGTAATTGGCACATCAGGGGGCTAGTGGAGAAGACGGGTGGAGTTTCAACATTGCTGAAAAGAAATATGGAGGGGGCTTTCGCCACGCTAAAGTAAGCCAAAGTATTTTGTATTGTATTTAGTCAGTGCTGCTGTCTTTTTACAGCTATGTAGTTAGGAAATAAATCTTGTCTAAGTGAAGCAGGAAAAGGAATGTCAGAAATGCGGCTAAGAGAGAGATAACGGACCGATTGATGTCTGGAATGTGTTGAAATATAGGAGAGCGGAGAAATAAACGGAGTTGCTTTATTCATGAAATGATGCATTTAATGAGAGTTATTTGTAATTACTAAACTTCTACCAGAATCCAGAACAACTTGGATGTGTATATAGTTGTACTGATTAATCTATTGTATACATTGTAAATAATATGTATACTCTACTTATATTATTCTGGATTATTGGCTGAACAACCACCACTGCCACATATACTCTGTTTTAAGTTTAGGATTCTAACCTTGGTTATAAGCCCAGTGTGGAATAGTAACAGTAGTTGACCAACTGAAGGGTGCAGAAATTGGCATTCAATCAGTGCTGTGACTGTTCTATGTCATGTTTTAAATTCATTTGTCTGCATTTGTTCAGCGATGTTCCGGTAGAATGGGGGTGAGAATAGAGAACGGGAATAGCATCCTATTCTTATTTCTACTTATTTTTTCACCTGGAGTGGAAAAATGCTGCATTGAATCCAGAAGCTGGAAATCCTGGGTGATGCAAGAGTTCTTGCTAATAGGAAACCAGTCCTCTTGAGGCTTCTTGCAACAAAAACAAAGTTTACTTTCAGATACACCACAACACAACTAGAAATAAAATCAGTCTTCAACCACTGCTGATGCTGTGGGAATCACAGAGATTTAGATCTGCTTGCAGTCGGGCAGAATGTGAAGGCTTGGTGAGTGCAACTTTCTCTCTTCCACTACTTGCCCAGTTCTTCAGTTTGCTAGTAACTAGACATATAGTACAGTCTTTGAATGGTGACTTCAGCATTTTGAGGGTCTGTGGCTTGGATTCCAAACTCTTTGTGTGGAAATAAGTATTAGAAATGATAACAATATAGAAAGAAATCACAAAGAGGGTGTGATGAAAGTCCCAGCAATGTCTGTTTTGCAAATGATTCATAATGGAATCTGCTGATTCTTTCATAATTTATTTTATCTACGATCAACTTTTTTTGAGATATGGTGAGAATTTCTTACCCTTCTCTAATCTACTGTCAAAGCATCAGAAACCTCACCATTCATTTTCTCTCTCCCCTCTCTTTTTTGTTTATTTTTTAAATAGTATATATATTCTTGTTTCAGTATTTATTTCAGTTTCTTGCTTCAGATCCTGAACTACAGTTTGTGGCAGGTTTCCAGATGGCAACCAGCTTGATGGTGGGTAGAAAGTATAGCCACAATGTCTTTCATCTCCACCCTCCCCAAAGCTTGACGTCTGCTCTAAGAATCTTTGAACATCTTGAAACACAGACTGAGAAGGGTATCTAGCTTTGGCATTTACTTATTTTTTTATCACTCCTGGGAAAACATCTCAGTTTCTTGCATAGTTCTAGGACTACAACTCCTGGCAAGAAAAACTGTATTTTCAATGTAGAAAGCATTTACTTATCCTAGTGTCCCAAGTAATTTAATTTAATTTAATTTAATTTAATTTAATTTAATTTAATTTAATTTAATTTAATTTAATTTAATTTAATTTAATTTAATTTAATTTAATTTAATTTAATTTAATTTAATTTAATTTAATTTAATTTAATTTAATTTAATTTAATTTAATTTAATTTAATTTAATTTAATTTAATTTAATTTAATTTTTTAATTTAATTTATTGGATTTGTATGCCGCCCCTCTCCGTAGACTCTGGGCGGCTAACAACAGTAACAAAAAACAGCATGTAAATCCAATACTAAAACAACTAAAAAACCCTTATTGTAAAACCAAACATCCATCCATACAAACATACCATACATGAATTGTAAAGGCCTAGGGGGAAAGAATATCTCAGTTCCCCCATGCCTGACGGCAGAGGTGGGTTTTAAGGAGCTTACGAAAGGCAAGGAGGGTGGAGGCAATTCTAATCTCCGGGGGGAGTTGGTTCCAGAGGGCCGGGGCCGCCACAGAGAAGGCTTTTCCCCTGGGCCCCGCCAAACAACATTGTTTTGTTGATGGGACCCAGAGGAGGCCCACTTTGTGGGACCTAACTGGTCGCTGGGGTTCCTGCGGCAGAAGGCGGTCTTGTAGATACCCTGGTCCGGTGCCATGAAGGGATTTATAGGTGATGACCAACACTTTGAATTGTGACCGGAAACTGATCGGCAACCAATTCCTGGGCTTTAGAAGAGAATTTGTAGGAGATGGTCAGGCTGAGCCTGAAGGTGGGGTCAAATGTATCATTCTGGAGTCCCTACGTCCATCATCTCTTGAAATCTGTTGACTCTCATCTGTCACCAATTTGCCTTGACCGTTATAGGTCAGTTTTATGGGTAGAGGTTGCCTGGAATAAACTTGCAGTGCTTTCTGAGCTCCATCCTGGCTCCTAGTTTCTTGTGCCTGTGACAGAACTTGTAATGCTCACAGGATTGTAGCAATCAAGATTATTTAAACTTCTAATGGTATGTGGGAATGACCTTGGGAGATAACAAGGAAGACCTGCAGGCTGGACAACTGATAAAAAGGTGTGTCTCAGGTCACAAAAGGGGAGGGGAGAATGGGAAGCATTTTAGAAGGGGCCCTTGTTTCAAAAAGAGTAAAAGGAGAGTAGAGTTGAAATAGTTTTCAATTTAGCAAGGTTCTGTTAATGTAATCTTATTAAAAATATAGAGTTACCATTGTGATTCTTCTCTGGACTACATCCAGTGATGGGCTGCTGCTTACACGGTCTGGTGCTTTGTCCTGGTAGGAAATTCCGGGATACACATGCAGCTGTGCGCCCCTGACAAACGCACTCGTGCCCCTGCATGAGATTTGGCTTCTGTGCATGCACCGGAGCGGTCGCAGGCAAATTGCACAATCTGGCGGCCGCTACCGGAACAACAGAGTGGACTGTACTGGTAGGACTACACCATAGCTTTGGCCTCTTTCCATTAGAGTCAGGGGTGGGCTGCTGCCCAGACCAGGGGGGGGGGAACGCAATGGGATAGCAAAAATGGAGCTCTACCCCAGAGCTCCCCATTTGCACTGAAAGATGTTGAAAGAAAATGCAGGGCGCCCTGCATAAGCCACACCCACAGTGTGGTAGTAAAAAATTTGGTAGACCTTCACTGATTAGAGTGTGTTGAGCGTATCTCTAAGGAAATATGAAATCCCATACGACAAATCCTGATAATCCCTGAGCAGGGAGCAAAGCAAGGTGGTGCTTTCCCCTGGTAGGAAATTCCAGGATACGCATGCAGCTGCGCACACCTGACGAACGCACTCGCGCCCCTGCATGAGATTTGGCTCATGCGCATACGCAGTAAGTGTGAGGATGCTCGCAAGCGTGGAAGCAAAAATATCACCCAAAATCGGAGAAATAATAATAATAATTTATTAGATTTGTATGTTGCCCTTCTCTGAGGACTCGGCGCGGCTCACAGCAACAATACACCATGTACAAATCTAATGTTAAAAAACAATTTAAAACCCTTGTTATAAAAATGGAGCCAGGGTGGCGCAGCAGGTAGAGTGCTGTACTGCAGGCCACTGAAGCTGACTGCATATCTGACAGTCAGCGGTTCAAATCTCATCACCGGCGCAAGGTTGACTCAGCCTTCCATCCTTCCGAGGTGGGTAAAGTGAGGACCGGGATTGTGGGGGCAATATGCTGGCTCTGTTAAAAAGTGCTATTGATAACATGTTGTAAGCCGCCCTGAGTCTAAGGAGAAGGGTGGCATAAAAATCGAATAAATGGAATAAATAAATAAATAAAATAATCACACAACCTAACAGACCATACATAAAACCATAGTAGCTAGGGGTATATCAGTTTCCCCATGCCTGGCAACCTAGGTGGGTCTTCAGGAGCTTTCGAAAGGCAAGGAGGGTGGGGGCAGTCCTAATCCCTGGGGGGAGTTGATTCCAGAGGGCTGGGGCCGCCACAGAGAAGGCTCTTCGCCTGGGTCCCACCAGATGGGACCCGGAGAAGGCCAACTCTGTGGGACCTAATCAATCGCTGGGATTCATGCGGCAGAAGACGGTCCCGAAGATATTCTGGTCCGATACCATGTCAGTCGCCCGCGCATCCTCACACAAGATTTCACTTGCTGCGCATGCGCAGAAGCCAAATCTCATGCTAACAGTGTCTGGTATGTACCTGCATACCGGACACGTGCGCTTGCAACGGCCTCAGGCAGCGCTGGAGACAAGCAGCCCTTCCCTGGCTACATCGAAGGGCTAGCAACCTCAGAACATCAATAAACGTACAGGCTGGAATTGATGATTCTATGTGCATCTCCATTTTTCCTTCTGGGACGTCCATGCAGCAGCTCACTCCTGGCACTGAGGATGCTACCCAGCCATCTAATGAAACATCTGCAGGCAAACAACCCAATTCTGAGAGTACCAAGGATTCCACAGCTCCACTCTCGAGCTGCCTACATCCTCTTCTATTGAAATCAGCATTTGATGAGAATCTGCTGTTTTGGTTCTCTTCTTCAAAGGATTATTTCAGGATACCGTGTGTTAAAACTAACTGATTCTGTATCGCAATAAAAATAATTCTATTTTAACAAGGACAGACTGGCATGCGAATGCAAAATCTGTTCTTATAATTGCACAGAAGGACAGCATTGGAATCAAACTGCCTTTGCAGAAAATAATAAATATTTCTGTTGAAATATATTTCACGGAATGTCAATTATGTTATGTTTGATAAGTATATTTAAATCATACATATAGTTGGTGGTGGTTGTTTTGTGCCATTTATCATCTCTTAGTAACTACGTATATACACTGCTCAAAAAAAAAATAAAGGGAGCACTTAAGCAACACAATGTAACTCCAGGTAAATCAAACTTCTGTGAAATCCAACTGTCCATTTAGGAAGCAACACTAATTGACAATCAATTTCACATTCTGTTGTGCACATTCAACTTTGTACAGAATAAAGTATTCAATGAGAATATTTCATTCATTCAGATTTAGGATGTGTTATTTGAGTGTTCCTTTATTTTTTTCAGCAGTATATATTCTCTAGAAGAGTACCCATATACCCAGAGGTGGGCTCCTAAGGTGTAACGGTGATGTGTGCTCGCCCCCGTGGCTCTGAGTGCTAGCAGAGTCCAGTGCAATTATGCTACTGTACCTGGGCAGGTAGAGAAATCGTGCGCGGACATGCAGGTGCGCCACCTTAGCAGCCCACCTCTGCATATACCCCATCTTATTCTAACAATCCTAAAACTGTTTGCAGTAGCAATAAAAATACAATAAGGTGAGGGTGAAGGTTCATTCACCGAGCTCGTGGGTCAGTTTCCCATCTTAACCAGAGACAGCACCGACCCTCAACCAATCCACGCTGCTCCCCCCATAGTTCACCTCCCAATGGCCCTGACTGATGTAATCCCTTTATCACAAGACCCAACACAAGACCCACTGATGACTCACACCTGACCCATTGTAACACTTGACATACCCATACATGAAGCCCTTATAAACAGAAGGACACTGACATCCCCTAAACTCCGCTGAAGATGTTACTTGGCCTGGTAACACAACATTTGGAAAGCAACCCACAAGCTCAGAGAACAAACCTTCACCCTCCTCCTACACCCAAGCCACAGTTTCTTCCCCCAATCCCAAAATCTTCAACCTTACATTATCTACAATAGACCTCTCCCCTTTTCTAAGAGGTCTGTAAGGGATGTGCATAAGTGCACTTTTGTGCCTAGTGTCCCTGTCCTACTGTCTTTTTTATCTTTTCTATCTCTACTTTATACCCATATTATGTTAAACATACTGGAACCTCGACATACGAGCAGCTCTACTTACGAGCTACTCGAGATAAGAGCTGGGAGGGGAGCAACATTTTTGTTCGCCTCCCGAGCTCACATTCGGGATACGAGCGCCAAGGAGCTGTCTCCTGAAGCCGAACGCTAACTTCCGCGTTCGGCTTCAGGAGACAGCTCCTTGGCGCTCGTATCCCGCGTGTTTTAAAAGGTTGCAGCCGGCCTGGAGGGCTCGGGGGGGGGGGCTGGCAAGCCCCCCAGGCCGGCTGCAACCTTTTAAAACACGCGCGCCGCTTCGCAGCTGTCTCCTGAAGCCGAACGCTAACTTCCGCGTTTGGCTTCAGGAGACTTCGCGGAAGTTAGCGTTCGGCTTCAGGAGACAGCTGCGAAGCGGCGCGCGTGTTTTAAAACGTGGCAGCCGGCCTGGGGGGCTCGGTGGCAGCTGTCTCCTGAAGCCGACGCTAACTTCCGCGTTCGGCGGCAGCGGTTTTTTTTGTTGTTGCACGGATTAATTGACTTTACATTGTTTCCTATGGGAAACAATGTTTCGTCATACGATCGTGCCGACTTACGAGCCTCCTTCCGGAACCAATTAGTCTCGTAAGTCGGGGTTCTACTGTAAATGAATAAATAAATAAAGCAATAAAGCAATATAGTAATGTGTATAAAAACAGTGGAAAAAAACCAAAGAAAGATATCAGGGTTACTGTGTTTTTCGGTGTATAAGACACACTGGAGTATAAGATGCACCTTAGTTTTCAGGGAGGAAAATAGGGGGGGGGGGGAAATCTGCTTACCAGATAGTCATCTGGCTAGCGTCCTTAGTCTGGTCAGCTTCAGCACGTTATGTTATCCCCTGGTTAGAGCTTTAATTAAAACCTTATTCAGAGTAACTAGAGCAATAGAAAAAACAAACCCTGCACAGACAGGGTTTGGAAAACATTCTTTGCAGAGAGTAACAATGAAAAAAACCTGCAAGGTAAGAGCTGGGAAGATTGTTAGCACTAATTAGGACCGGAAACAAAAGGCTTTTGGGAGAAAAAAAAAAGCCACATTCAGAATATAAGACACACCCAAATTCAGCCTCTTTTAGGGAACAAAAAGGTGTGTCTTACATTCCGAAAAATATGGTATTTTAAAACAAGAAACAAATAATTGATGGTTTTTAAATGACATTTAAAATACATTAACCTCAGATTAACTTTTGTTTTGAATTTTTAATTACTTTTCAAATATATTTTAAAACAGACAAATAAATACCAACAAAAGACAAAGGAAAAACAACTGCTTGGATAGGTAATCAACTCACCTGGGCTGTGCAAGCTGCGACTGCTGCCCGACACTGTTGGTTCTACAACCTCATTGCCTCTGATGCTGGATATGCCCCCCCACTGATGATGACCTTAACTAGGGCTTATGTTTGGGTAGTATGGGAAAGTTTTGTCTGTCTATGGAAGAAACAGAGAAAGGACGTCTGGATGATAGAAAAAGGAGGGTTGTTGTTGTGAGCCGCCCTGAGTCTACGGAGAGGGGCAGCATACAAATCTAATGAAGGAAGGAAGGAAGGAAGGAAGGAAGAAAGAAAGAAAGAAAGAAAGAAAGAAAGAAAGAAAGAAAGAAAGAAAGAAAGAAAGAAAGAAAGAAAGAAAGAAAGAAAGAAAGAAAGAAAGAAAGAAAGAAAGAAAGAAAGATGGAGCGATTCATTGTTGAATTTGGTTCCATCTTCCAGAGCTGTGATGTAACCACCAATTATTTTCCTATTGGAAAAATTTCCTGTTTAAAACAGCCAAATTCTGTTGCATCAAATTACCATATTTTTCAGAGTATAAGATGTACCTTAGCTTTTTTTAGGGGGAAAAAAATCTGCCTTCCAGGTATTCATCTGGCTAGCGTCCTTAGTCTGGTCAGCTTCGGCACATTGTTTTAGCCTCTGGTTAGGGCTTTAAAAAAAACCTTATTCGGAGGGAGTAACAATGAAAAAGCTTGCAAACCAGTAAGAGCTGGGAACATTGTTAGCACCTGGTTAGGGCTGGAAAGAAACATTTGGAGCAAGTAGAGCCATGAAAATAAAACCCTGCAAAGACACGGTTGGGAAATCATCATTTGCAGAGAGTAACAATGAAACAGCATGCAAAGTTAGAGCTGGGAAGATCGTTTAATACCTAGTTAGGGCTGAAAAAAAAAGCTTTAAAAAAAGCTACATTCAGAATATAAGATGCACACAAATTTTCAGCCTCTTTTAGAGAGGAAAAGGGTGAGTTATACAAAAAATATGATAGTTCAACTAATTGCTAAGAAGTCTCAGAGACAGGGAAGAGCGGTTCTGGCATTTTAGCAAACTGGGGGAGAAATATAATTTTCTTTAAGGAAATGTACTGATTAGATTTTTAAAAAATATATATATTTATTTTTCTCCAATCCAATTGTGTCTAATTCTTGGAGACTGCCTGGACAACTTGTTGAAGTTTTCTTGGCAAGGTTTTTCAGAAGTGATTGGAAATCTCAGATACTGTATATGATTTCATAGTGCACCACTAGAGGTCAGTATAAGATCCTTCCACTTTAAACTAGCTGCCTTCCTTTGGTAAATAGTTCATAAAGAAGAATTAAAATCAGAGAAGAAACCCCTAAGTGGAGTTTCTATTAGGCCAGTAATTTACAATAGGAAATTTTGAATATGTTGTGGTGGGCAAGTATAATTAGCGGGGAAAATTTCCCCTGTGAAAAAAATTACTGTCTCCAGAATTGATTTTTAATTCCTAAGAATAATGAAATATTATTATGCAGACTATATTGTAGAGGACTGATATGCGATTGACAGCACTAGAGAAAGTAAATTTCTGTTTCAAATTGAGTAGAGGATTAAATTATATATGAATATGTATACATCAACATTGCATAATTTTTAAATTTTGCATAATTTTGTTCCTTTGGCAATATGAGTCTGATTTCATTTAATTATGGGGGTGGGGGGATAAGAAATATGACCATTGGTACTTGCAAAAAGCAAATATTATACATTTTGATTTAATCCAACAGGACAGTGACTTTCCCTTTATGTTTGGTGGGAATTTGTAAACACTGGCAAAATATAGTTAGTCCTTGACTTATGTCCACAATTGCGTTGTTAGGCTAGTAACATGTTGTTAAGTGAATTTGATTTTGTTTGTCAGAAGGTCACAAAAGGTGATCACATGAGCCCAGGACACTGCAATTGTCCTAAATACATGCCAGTTGCCAAGCATCTGAATGTCCTTAGTCAGGGGTCTTCAAATTTGGCAACTTTAAGACTTGTAGATTTCAAATTCCAGAATTCTCCAGACAGCTATGTTGGCTGGAGAATTCTGGGAATTACATAAGAACATAAGAAGAGCCACACTGAATCAGGCCAAAGCCCATCATGTCCAGCATTCTGTGCCACATAGTGGCCCACCAATTGTACATGGGAATATTATTATTATTATTATTATTATTATTATTATTATTATTATTATTATTTATTGGATTTGTATGCCGCCCCTCTCCGCAGACTCGGAGCAGAAAGAGAAGGCAAGACCCTCCCTTTCCCTCAACCCCCAACATATGGTACTCAAGGGAATCCTGCCTGCCCCAACCAACATAGAGGTGGCACATGGACATCCATTTCAATAACCACCGATACACTTGGCAGCCATGAATCTGTCTAATCCTGCCTTGAAGCTATCAAGGCTGAAAGCTGTCACAACCTCTTCTGGAAGTGAATTCCATAAACCAACGACCCTCTGGGTGAAAAAACATTTCCCTTGATTTGTCCTCGCTTTCTTACCTATGAACTTTAGGGAGTGCCCCCTCGTCCTAGTATTGTGTGATAGAGAAAATAATTTTTCTCTATCCACCTTTTCTATCCCATGCAAGATTTTATACCCTTCGACCAAGTCACCCCTTAAATGCCCTCTTTCAAGGCTGAAGAGACCAAGGCATTGCAACCTGGTCTCATAAGGGAGGTGCTCCATTTCTTTGATCATTCTTGTTGCCCTTTTTTGCACCTTTTCCAGTTCCATTATATCATTCTTGAGGTGCGGTGACCAGAACTGTACACAGTACTCCAAGTGTGGTCTCACCATCAATTTGTACAGAGGCAATACAACACTTACCGACTCCGTGTGTGTGACCCCAAGGAACGTGCTTTTTTTGCCACAGGGACTAGGGTTTTTTTGCACTGAACAATAGCATACAGCATAGAGCAGGAGATACAAAGTGCAGATAACAAACCCTTAAGAGACACCATGGTAAAATATTTAACAGGGATGAAAAGAAAGGAGGAGAGAGACGGAGACAATGAGACAAACGTAAGACTCCTGAAAGCTAAGACAAGGAAATATGACAAAGCATATGTAGCGCTTGGCTTCACTGTGACTATGGTGGGAGACGAGGAAAGACCGGTATGTTTACTGTGGCAGCAGACAGCATGAAGCCAAATAAATTAAGGCGTCATCTAAACACATTACACCCCAATCACACTGATAAGCCGCTTGAGTTTTTCACTGAAAACGTGCCGAATATTGCACATAATTGTCCCACCGGAGGGTTGGAGCATAATAGAAAATAATTGAGAAGCACTGACATAATGCAACGTATATGACAACAACATGTGAGACGACTGATATGGTTGCATCAGACACTGGGATGCAAATATTGTTAGCATTCTTTTGGTGTCACTGAAGTTGGTTGTGGATGCCACTGGTTGGACCCAATTCTTCCAATGCTATGTTACCTGGAGAATTCTGGGAGTTGAAGGCCAAGCATGTTAAAGTTGCCCTGGTTGAAAAACACTATTCTGGGCTATCCTTCTATTTCCAGTCTGGCTTACAGACATGTTCTATGATCTCCAGTCTAAGTACTAATCATGGTCTATCTGTCTTGGCTCCAGAAAAACTAGATAAATGGATCACTTACCTCAAAAAAGAGAGTAGGGTGAGAATTATACATACCGTAGGATTTTTATTAAGCTGCTGATCAGCTTCACTTAGCGGCCGTGAGCTGTGATGTTATTTCCACAGGTAAACAATTCTTCAGTTTCTAGCCCATATCTAAGAAGTGGGGACAATCATATCTTGTACAGTGATACCTTGTCTTACAAACTTAATTGGTTCCGGGATGAGGTTCTTAAGGTGAAAAGTTTGTAAGACGAAACAATGTTTCCCATAGGAATCAATGGAAAAGCGATTAATGCGTGCAAGCCCAAAATTCACCCCTTTTGCCAGCTGAAGCACCCATTTTTGCTCTGGACTTCTGTGTTTTTGCAATGCTGCAGGGGAATCCCAGCATCGCAAAAACAAGCGCTTCGCTGGCAACGGAAGTCCGTAGGTGGGGTTTCCCATGGAGGGGAACCTCAGGGGAATCCCAGCAGCGCAAAAACGGGTGCTTCACTGGCAACGGGAGTCCGGAGGTGGGGCATCCCAGCGGCGGCAGTGGGTTTGTAAGGTGAAAATAGTTTGTAAGAAGAGGCAAAATAATCTTAAACTCCGGGTTTGTATCTTGAAAAGTTTGTATGATGAGGCGTTTGTAAGATGAGGTATCACTATACATTGAAATATTCAGCAATTTTCAAGTTTCAAAAACTTACATTCTACTTCCGCTAGAGGGGGATGCTCATGTTTCTTATTTTCCTAAGCATCTTGAAGCTGTAACTGCTGTTTGCATGATGTTGCGGTTAGGGTAGCTATTATACCCCTATGCAAAGATATATGAAGCAGTCAGCAGGAAGCCGCACTTTAATTTGGACCCTGTAGGGATTTCAGACTTCTTCCTTGGTATATTTGGTGGTTGTAGTCTAGCAGGCTGCTTGGTCAAGATTGGCTGGTCTTTCCTGTAAATTGCAGAGTTACAGAATAAGAAATACATAATCCCACAACGTTGGCAATTATCGGCAAGTTCCTTGCTGAGAGCAATTGTCTCGCTGTAGCAGAGAAAGCTTTTATGTGCCCAGCATAAACATCTTTGCATTGATTGGAAGCGGTAGAATGACTGTCTTGTATTGTTTAAAATAAAAATCAATGTTGTATGGAGCAGGAGGGCCCTAAATGCAACATTAAATTGACTCGACAAGATGTTAGTCATTGGTTGGGGGGGGCAGGGAGAGGGGAGCGCTATTCATTTAAGAGGTAAAGGAAATAGAGATGCTGGTTTTAAGTTCTGAAATCAGGCCATCAATAGTTTGTATTTTCCACAGCTCAGAAGAGGGTAAAATGCGCTTTTATTGGGTTCTTGAAAGAAAATACTCTGGCTCTAAATTGTTTTATTGATGGGGAAAGTGGTACAGGTTGAGCCAGTAGCAAGGAAATTGTAATCATTGAGTATTGTCAACCACTCAGTGAGTAAGCAGCCTTTTCCACATTTCAGCTGTAATTCCAACTATCTTGATTTGTATTTTCCTAAAATAGGAAAATACAAATCTGAGGTTCGTTGGGGGAGAGATCTGAAGCAACATGAGAAAATATTATTTTACTGAAAGAGTAGTAGATCCTTGGAACAAACTTCCAGCAGACGTGGATGGTAAATCCACAGTAACTGAATAACATGCTGTCTATCCATCCTAAGATAAAATACAGGAAATAGTATAAGGGCAGACTAGATGGACCATGAGGTCTTTTTCTGCCGTCAACCTTCTATGTTTCTATGTTAGGAACAAGTCTTGGGCCTCGCAAACTTCACTGATATGCCTTGGATTCTGCTGATACTTGAATGATTCTTGAGTGACTTTTGATCATTGCACATGGTTTCCTGTTCTTTATATAAGCGTAATCAGAGTTGGGCTACTGCCTGGACGGGAGGGGGGAACGCAGTGGTTTAGCGAAAATGGCGCTCCACCCCAGAGCACCCAATTTGCACTGAAAGATGTTGAAAGAAAATGCAGGGCATCCTTCATAAGCCACGGCCACAGTGTGGTGGTAAAATTTTTGGTAGCCCTTCTTCACTGAGCATAATCACTGCTCAGTAGTTACAAATAAATAAATAATAGCAATACAGTGTTCCCTCGATTTTCGCAGAGGATGCGTTCCGAGACCGCCCGCGAAAGTCGAATTTCCACGAAGTAGAGATGCGGAAGTAAATACACTATTTTTGGCTATGAACAGTATCACAAACCTTCCCTTAACACTTTATACCCCTAAATTGCAATTTCCCATTCCCTTAGCAACCATTTAAATTATTACTCACCATGTTTATTTATTAAAGTTTATTAAAAATATATTTATTAAAGGCGGACGAAAGTTTGGTGATGACATATGACGTCATTGGGCGGGGAAAACCGTGGTATAGGGGAAAAAAATCGCAAAATGTTTAATTAATATTTTTGAAAAACCGTGGTATAGACTTTTCGCGAAGTTCGAACCCACGAAAATCGAGGGAACACTGTAGTACTTATCAGTAGCACATAGACTTATATGCCGCTTCACATTTTTTATTCTGTCAAATTACCAAAAAGCATATTTAGTATTCAGACTTGCTTGACATGCTTTCATTTGGATTTTTGCACTTAGGGATGTGCTGCTATCACAAATGCAACTACACACATGTGCACGCACTCACCCACCACTTCCATGTCCCGGTTCTGAACAGGCTGTGGCCTGGAACCTGGCTGTGGCCTGTGGGTTGGGGACTCCCTGTAATACACCATTTCTGAAATTTCTGAAATTTTAGCAATCTGCCGGTATACGTCAAAGCTCCACCCCCGGAATCTCTTCATGGGAGGGATTCCACAGCTACTTCAAAGAGAGGTCTTTTTCGTAAAAATAAAAATAAATAAAAATAAAAAAATCATAAAAATAAAAAACGATGGGATTCTGGGGGCGGAGCTTTGGCGCCACGGACCGTTCGGGTTCGGGTTCGGCCGAACTTTGCGTGAGGTTCGTCCGAACTTGCCAAACCCGAACACCATTGGATTCGCTCATAGGTAAGAAAGCAAGGACAAATAAAGGGAAATATTTCTTCACCCAGAGGATCATTGGTTTATGGAATTCACTTCCAGAAGAGGCCGTGACAGCTGTCAGCCTTGATAGCATCAAGGCAGGATTAGACAGATTCATGGATGCCAAATGTCTCGGTGGTTATTGAAACGGATGTCCAAGTGCTGCCTCTGTTGGTTGAGGCAGGCAGGATTCCCGAGTACCACTTGTTGGGGGTCAGGGGAAAGGGAGGGTTTTGCCTTCTCTTTCTGCTCAAGATCCCCATGGGCAATTGGTGGGCCACTGTGTGACACAGAATGCTGGACTTGGTGGTCTTTGGCCTGATTTAGCATGCTCTTCTTATGTTCTTATGCTTGTTTTATTTCCCCAATGTATAGATTTGCACATGGCTCACTGAATAGTACTTCATGTACCACGCTGCTCAGTTTATGCCTGGGTGTTTTATCCTTGGCAGTGGATAAGCTTCTGCCTTACTGCTTTCTTGGGTTTGAAGTGTGCATGCATGTTATGTTGGCTGAGCTTTTCCAATATACATGCAACGTTCCGAATAACAACTATAACAAGTGAGGCCTTAGATAACCATAATGTTTAATGCAGAACTCGTGCCAGGCAGGCAGGTACAGGCTTAGAGCAAGAGTATCACATACAGTCTTATATAGCACACACAGGCTGAGGCAGGAACCAATCCGTAAACCGTAACTTTCCCGCTTACAATGTAACTGGGGATACGCGCCCTATCAGCACCCTGGATAGGGACGCCTATCGCACGGCTCTAACTGGCCGGCTGTTACTAAGCAAACACAGCACTCCTATCCCCTTGAATAATACATACATAATCCTTCAAATATGCAGGTTTGTAACGAATTCTCTCCGAGCGCCGAGGCTCGCCTGGAGGATCTACCCTGGGCTTGGGGTGAGGTTCCCTTGTTTCAATTTCAGGAGCTGGAACGCTCTCTGCCCGCGGAAGTTCCGCTTTGGCTGGCTCCTCGGGATTCCTTACTGGCAGACAATACTCCTTGCAAACGGTTTCAGGCTGATCGGGGTTATTATTTTCGTTCCGGTCACCCCCTCTGTCCAGACAGATCTGGTCCAGGTGTCTCTTCCAAATCCTGCCATCGGTTAAATCTATCTCGAAAGACCGAGGCCCCAACTCTCGGCTTACCCTTCCTCTTTCCCAATTCCGCCCCCCGGAGTACGAGCGCACGAACACGGCATCTCCTACCTTCACCTCTCTTACTGGGGGTTCTGGCCACGGAACAGTCTGGGAATACCACGGGTGCAACCTATCTAATATAATCCGAAGCTTGCGACCCATTAGTAGCTCTGCCGGGGTCTTACCCGTAGCCACACAGGGGGTGGCATGTTGTGCCAACAGCAAATCAGCCAGCCTTGCCTGCCAGGAACCTTGTGGCATCTTTTTGAGGGCATCCTTTACTGACCGAACTGCCCGTTCTGCCTGACCATTACTAGCCGGATGCCACGGCGATGTTAATGCATGTCTGATGCCAGCTGACGCCAAGAATGATTCGAACAGTAGCGCAGTAAACTGCGGGCCGTTGTCCGAGACCAGGAGGTCGGGGAACCCATGCGTGGCAAATAGTGTCATTAAGGCATCTATGATAGCCTGGGACTGAGTTGACTTCAGGTGCACGACCTCCACCCATTTGGAATGGGCATCCACGATAATTAGGAATGTCTGTCCCATGAAGGGACTGGCTAAATCTATATGTATGTGAGCCCACGGCCCGGCAGGCGGTTCCCACGCTAGCGGCTCGGCCCGGGGGGGTAATGGACGACTCTCCTGGCATGCAGCACACCCCGCCACCCGTTGTTCCACTTCCTTGTCCATACCTGGCCACCAAACGTAATCTCGAGCCAGACTCTTCATGCGCACAATGCCAGGGTGGCCTCTGTGCAGAAGTGCCAACACCTGGCTGCGCAGCCTTCCAGGAATAACTACCCTGCTCCCCCTAAGCAGGATCCCTTTCTCTACGGAGAGTTCTGTCCTACATCTGAAAAACGGGACAAAAGCTTCTGCAGGGGTAGCTGAGGGCCATCCCCTCAGCACCCATTGCCTTACCTGGGACAACATGGAATCCCGCCCTGTCTCCCAAGCCACTTCGGGTGCAGACAAGGTAATGGCTCCTTCAGAGAGAGAGAAAACAGAGCATGCCGGAGCGGGGTCAACTAAAACATCGGTCAAGGGACATCTACTGAGGGCATCTGCGTGCGCTATGTGGCGCCCAAGTTTGTAAGACAGGGTATAACAATACAGTGGAACCCCGACATAAGAGCTGCTCTACTTACGAGCAACTCGAGATAAGAGCTGGGAGGGGAGAGATATTTTTGTTCTACTTACAAGCCCAAATTCGAGATACAAGCGCCAAGGAGCTGTCTCCTGAAGCCGAACGCTAACTTCCGCGTTCAGCTTCAGGAGACAGCTGCGAAGCGGCGCGCGTGTTTTAAAAGGTTGCAGCCGGCCTGGGGGGCTCGGGGGGTGCTTGCAGCCAGCCTGGGGGGCTTGCCAGCACCCCCCGAGCCCCCCAGGCCGGCTGCAACCTTTTAAAACACGCGCGCCACTTCGCAGCTGTCTCCTGAAGCTGAACGCGGAAGTTAGCTCTTTTTCTTTCTCTCTTTTACCTTCCCTTCCTCTATTTCTTCTTTTCTTTCTCCTTCCCACCTTCTTCCCTCCCTCCCTTCACTCATTCCTCTCTTACTCTCCCCTTTCATAAGTTTCCTTGCTTCCTTCCTCTGTTCCTGTCCCTTCCCTCTTTCCTTCCTTCCTTCCCACCCTCCGTCCATTCATTTATCCCATTCCTCTCTTGATCGCTTAAAGCTGGTCCCTGGTGCAAAAAGGGTTGGGGACCTCTGTCCTACAGGATTGGGTGGCAGTGAAGTTGAACATATGTAAATTTAAAAGTTTAAGAAAGTTTACAAGTTAAGTGAGAGAAACTTCATTATTCATTTATATGTACATGTACATTTCTTCATTAAAAACTTGTCTTTCTGCATAATTTAGACTAACTTTGTGAGTTTTTTGAGGGCTGGAACCAATTAAAATTATTTACATTAATTCCTATGGGGAAAAGTCGTTCGAGATAAGAGCTGCTCGACTTAAGAGCCCAGGTCAGGAACGAATTAAACTCGTATCTCGAGGTACCACTGTAGTTAGCTAAAAAGACAATCCAGCGTGACATTCTGGGGGACAAGACAGTCGGACTCTGTCGGGTGCCAGACAATAGCCCCAATAATGGCTGGTGATCGGTTACCAGTTCAAAATGCCGGCCATATAGGTAATCGTGGAATCGTCGGACCCCTGCTATCAGTGCCAGTGCTTCCTTGTCTAAGTGCCCATAGTTTCTTTCCGCCTTGGCCAGGGTGTGGGAAAAAAATGCCAAGGGGGCTTCTGCTCCGTTGGGCAGTCTGTGGCTCAAGACTGCGCCTACCCCATACTGTGAAGCGTCACAGGTGAGCACTAAGGGCAACCCAGGTGAGTATTGGGCCAGGACATTGTTAGAGGTGAGTATTGCCTTAACCCCATTGAATGAGACCTCCTCCCTTTCACCCCAACGCCAATTTGAATGCTTGTCCAATAACCGGTGCAATGGTTCGGCCACCGATGCCTTATGTGGAATAAAAACCGCATAGAAGTTCAGAAGACCTAAAAAGGCCTGAAGTTCAGCCTTGGAAGTTGGCCTTGGGGCGTCCCTGATCGCCTGTGTCTTCTCAGGGGTAGGATGGATTCCCTCCCTGTCCACAGTGAACCCCAGGAATTCCACCTTTGGGACCCCAAATACACATTTCTTGGCCTTTAGCTTAAGCCCCGCGTCCCTGAATTTGGATAATACCTTCCTTACTCGTGCCGTCAATTCGTCTATGGAACTCCCCGACACCAGAACGTCGTCAAAATATAGGACCGTTCCTTCAAGCCCATATAATAATCTTTCCATCAACCCCTGGAAAATCCCTGGGGCAATGGAGACCCCGAACTGCAAGCGATGACATTTGAAGACCCCCCGGTGGGTGATGATTGACTGGGCCTCCGCGGTCAGGGGGTCGACGGGGAGCTGCTGATAAGCTTGAGAGAGATCAAGCTTTGCGAATACTCGACCCTTACCCAGGGTATGCAGTAACTGCTGCACAACTGGCAGCGGGTATGAATGGTGGGCCAATGCTTTGTTCACGGAACACTTATAGTCCCCACACAACCTGATACCCCCATCCCCCTTGAAGGCAATCACCACAGGGGTCTCCCACTTGGCCTGGTCTACCGGCTCCAAAACCCCTTGGGCAATCAATCTGTCCAGCTCAGCGTCCACCTTCGGGCGGAGGGGAATGGGAACCCGGCGGGATTTTAAACGAACCGCCGGAACTTGGGGATTTAAACTAAAGGAAATAGGGGTCCCCGTGTAACATCCCAAGTTGCCATCAAATACTGAAGGGAATTCCCGTGCCAAAGTCTCAAATCCCCCAGTCTCCTTAATTGCATTTACCCCCGTAACAGAGAGTCCTAATGACTTGAACCAGTCCAATCCTAAAAGGTTAGAGAACGGTCCATTTACCACAATCAGTGGCAATCTGCCTGCAAAAGCTTTGAAGCGGACCGCAAAACGACCCTCTCCCAGAACCGGAATTGGTGCTCCTTGGTAGTCCTTCAAATGTAAAGTACATGGCTGCAGGCGACTCCTGCTCATAGTGGGGAAACAATGTTTTAGTGTGGCCCAAGAGACTAACGAATGGGCAGAGCCAGTGTCCACTTGCATAGGGCACCGCGAACTGCCCAGTTGAACCTGAACCGAAATTTTCTCCGTGGAGTCAGACGTCTCCCTGACATACGTGGTAGCCAAACGTGGCTGGCTGTAGACGGCATTGCAATCCTCGCGTCGACTTGAGGAAAATTTCCGTTGCCATCGGGGAGTGAAACCTTGGGGCTCTCGCTGCTCCCTGGTTGTGGCTGGAGAAGATCTGCGAGAACGGCAGACCCTGGCAATGTGGCCCTTGGCACCGCAGTGCCAACACGCCGAGTCTCGGGAAGGGCAGCTGGACCTGAAATGATTACCCCCGCACCCCTGACAAGGTGACAGTGGTGGACGGGGGCGTGCAGGAGGCAGGTCTCGGCTCCGACTTGCCGTCAGCTTACAAACATCTTCCTCCTCTGCCCCAAGACTGCCTCTTCTGGGGAAACTTTGGCCTTATCCGCTGATCCCGATCCCTTTTGAGTGACATTTACGGCGCTGTCCATGGCAGCCAGCGATTGCGTTGACAGCTCGAAAGCACGAGCCCCCGCTAGCGCCGCCTGAAATGTCAAATCACGGATGGCCAGGAGGCGCCATTTAAGGCGACCATCCCTCACCCCGAAAACTAGCCTGTCAAGCAGATAATCATTAAGATCAACAAACTCACAGTACAAAGCCGCTCGGCGAAGAGCGGCCACATAGTCATTTATCGACTCTCCCTCGGCTTGGTTCCGCTGATAAAATTTGTAACGTCGCGCACACCACGAGGGCGCTGGGGCATAATGGTCCTGTAAAGTCTTTAAGAAATCTTCCCAAGAAACATCGTGGATGGAGATTGGGGCAAATAATGCTCGGGCCGTCTCGAACATCTCGGGGCCACAAAAACCGAGAAAATATGACCTTTTCCTATCCCCAGAAATCTCCATGTAGCCATTGGAGATCAGGAAGCAATCAAAACGGGCGACATACGAGTCCCACGTCTCCCCTTGTGGGTCAAAGGGGGCAAAAGTAAGTTGCACAGACATCTTCACTTACTGTCAGCGTCTGAGTATAAAAATCCCTCAAGGAAAGGCTCGAATCCTCGTCGCCAGTATAACAAGTGAGGCCTTAGATAACCATAATGTTTAATGCAGAACTCGTGCCAGGCAGGCAGGTACAGGCTTAGAGCAAGAATATCACATACAGTCTTATATAGCACACACAGGCTGAGGCAGGAACCAATCCGTAAACCGTAACTTTCCCGCTTACAATGTAACTGGGGATACGCGCCCTAAGCAAACACAGCAACAACGTTGCTTCATTTATTGTTCTTGTCATTGTCTGCTATGGAGGGGCTCCCGTGGGGTCTTTTTTGAGATTTGATGAAGGCCCACTTGGGATAGCCACACATTTTGAGGGCTTCCTCGGTGTGTTTTTGTTCTTTTTTCCTTTCTCATCTTCGCTGGTAGGCAGGATGTAAAGTTCTGATGACTCCAGTGAGTGGTGGGAATCAAAATGTAAATATTGATCTGCGTGAGTGGATTGCGTGTAAACTTTAGTGGTAATGTTTTCTGTCTTCCTTAATGTGTACTGTTCAATCCAGGAAGGCTAGTCTATTTTCCTTAACATCTTCTCATGCGAATTTGGGTTGATATGTTTGGTGAATGCTTCCAATTCTTGGGTTTCTGATCTATTGTCCACATGCGTCTTGAAAAAAAGAGCATCCCTGGGACAAACATGACCTGGATCCATAGATATATCATTGGATGTCCTCCCTAAATAACATGTTTTGGATAAAACACACAAATTATTATTATTATTATTATTATTATTATTAATATTATTAATATTATTATTATTATTAATATTATTATTATTATTATTATTATTATTATTATTATTAAATTAGATTTGTATGCCGCCCCTCTCCGAAGACTCAGAGCGGCTCACAACAACAAAACAGTACAAATCCAATAGTTAAAAATAATTTTAAACCCCTTAATATAAAAAACACAGTCATACATCTTAGACAAACCATACATAAAATGGAAACGGCCCAGGGGAACCCATTTCCCCATGCCTGACGGCAGAGGTGGGTTTTAAAGAGTTTGCGAAAGGCAAGGAGGGTGAAGGCAATCTTAATCTCCGGGGGGGAGTTGATTCCAGAGGGTCTGGGCTGCCACAGAGAAGGCTCTTCCCCTAGGTCCTGCCAGACGACATTGTTTCGTCGACGGGACCCGGAGAAGGCCAACTGTGGGACCTAACCGGTCGCTGTAGCAAATTCATGTAGCAAATTCTTCTTCTGAGGAATGTCAATGTCTGGATATTTGGCCTGATGTTGCCAGTGGTCAGCACCACTAAGTAGACCACCACACCCGAAAAATTAGTTTTCCCAGGAAGGCTAGCACTCTACTTTATTGAGAAGGGCTATAATAACCGAATCTTGAAAATCATTTCATTTCATTTCATATCTATTTATCTATCTATCTATCTATCTATCTATCTATCTATCTATCTATCTATCTATCTATCTATCTATCTATCTATCTATCTAGCTAGCTAGCTAGCTAGCTAGCTAGCTATCTATCTAGCTATCTAGCTAGCTAGCTATGCATATATGCCACCTTATTTATATATTTATATATATATATATATATATATTTATATATTTGTAGATTGTTCTGAGTTCGGGTTTTGCCCTGTGTAATGTTTTGCATGTCTATGCGACGTTTCGGTGAAATCACATCCACCATCATCAGGCTGGAGTTCCAATCTCTGTGTTTTTGCAAATGAATATTAGCAACTGACATTTCTTCTTAGCATGTAGTGTGGGGGTGGAGATTTGCTTTGAATGTAGCAAATAGATTGGGTGACTATGCTTCTGTGATCTGATTGGTTGGTGTAATCATGGTTATAGAAGGAATGGCATGAAGATTATGAAGTGTTTTGTTTAAGTCTGATTTCCAAATATAAAATTCTAAAATCATAATAATTAAAGGATTGACATATTGATTATAATGAAGTGTTTATTTTGTTTAAGGCTGGTTTCCAAATCTCTGGCAGGCGCGAGGTATCATCCCTTTTATTTAAACAAAAAGATCTTTTTTCAATTTCGATAGCTTCTAGAGAGATTCTTTTATATAAATTCTCTGTTTTGTGGAGTAATTTAGTTTTTTATATATTTATATATATATTTATATATTTATATATTTATATATTTATATATTTATATAATACTCCCGGGGATTCTGGGCAGCTCATAGCCAAATAAATATTAGGCTTCTTCTCCACTTTTTCTTATATCCTAGCAAATCTGGAAGCCATTTACCTCATCTGCTTCCAAATATAATCTTGCTACCCAAGTCATAAAGTATGTATTGTTACCTAGGTAATGCTTCTTATTATTTTTGTAAAGGTCACTCTCTTCTGGCCCAATGTACACTAATGTCTTCATAGAATTGGCATTATGTGTTAGCTGTTATAGTCACTGGTGTTTGGTTATCTTCCCTCCACCCCCTGGATAGCCTCCACTCTCTTTATTTATACACACTCAAACAATTTGTGCTTGATGCAATTTAGTGCGGCACAAATATTTGAAAGGTATCCTTCATGCAACATGCCAGTATTGACCCAGTACTTTCCCTCAAACATTAAAGCAGTCATGGCCTCTGCTTTATGGACATGACTGGCTTGGCTTGTGTAAAAACTCTCCCCAATTGTCTATACTTGTGTGTGTGTGTGTGTGTGTGTGTGTGTGTGTTTAGATCAGACTTCTACTGCAATCCAATGAAGAAGTGCTGCAGGTAGGCAGTGGGGTACCACATGGTTCTGTCCTGGGCCCTGTACTCTTCAATATTTTCATCAATGACCTGGACGAGGGAGTAGAAAGGGAACTAATTAAATTCGCAGACGACACCAAACTGGCAGGAGTAGCCAACACCCTAGAGGACAGGCTCAAAATACAGAAAGATCTAGACAGATTAACACTATGGGCCCACACTAACAACATGATGTTCAACGTCGACAAGAGCAAAGTCCTTCACCTTGGTAAAAAAAAAAACTAGACACACATACAGCCTGGGAGAAACCCCACTTAGCAGTAGTGACTGCGAAAGAGATCTTGGAGTCTTGGTGGATGATCAACTAAACATGAGCCAGCAATGTGCAGCAGCGGCCAAAAAAGCCAACACTATCCTAAGCTGCATCAACAGGGGGATACACTCCAAGACCAGGGAAGTATTAATACCACTCTGCTACGCCCTGGTCAGATCACATCTGGAGTACTGCATCCAGTTCTGGTCACCACACTTCAAAAGAGACATTGAAACTCTGGAGAAGGTGCAGAAAAGAGCAACCAAAATGATTAGGGGACTTGAAACCAAGACTTACGAAGAGAGATTACGGGAACTGGGCATGGATACCCTAGAGAAAAGGAGGGGCAGAGGGGACATGATAGCTGTATACAGATATATTAGGGGTTGCCACAGAAAGGAGGGGGCCACTCTATTCTCCAGAGCACCAGAGGGCTGGACGAGGAACAATGGCTGGAAACTGACCAAGGAGAGATTCAACCTAGAAGTAAGGAAGAACTTCCTGATGGTCAGAGCGATCAACCAGTGGACTCCCCAACTCTGGACACTTTCAAGAGGAGATTGGACTGCCGTTTGGCTGGGATGCTTTAGGATTCCTGCTCAGGCAGGGGGTTGGACTTGATGACCTGCATGGTCCCTTTCAACTCTAACAATAAATAAATAAATAATAAATAATATGCCACTAGGAACAGCTTTTAAACCTTCCTAAACATTTATATTACCTCACTAAAGCTTTGTGAAAAAAGCTTTGCTTATATTGGTACCAGTATGGGATACAGTGATCCCTCGATTTTCGCGATCTCGATCTTCGCGAAACGCTATATCGCAATTTTTCCCACCCGATGACGTCACTCTCTTCCTTCCTTTCTCATCTTTCTTTCTCTCTCTCTTTCTCTATCTTGCTTCTTCCTCTCTCACACTCTCTTCCTCCCTCTCTCATCTCTTTCTTTCCTTCTCTCTCTTTCTCTATCTCTCCCCCTCTTGCTGGCGGGCGGTGGGCGGCGGGCGGGCGGGCGAGCGGGGGCATCAGCAAGGAGCCGGGGTTTCCCCTTTGCGTGGGCGGCGGGGAAACCCCGATCTTCGTCTGCTCGCTGCTGCTGCAGCAGCAGCGAGCAGACGAAGATCGGGGTTTCCCCGCCGCCCACGCAAAGGGGAAAGCCTGATTCGGCTCCTCGCTGCTGCCGCCGTGCAGATCAGCTGCTGGGCGGCCGCAGCAGCAGCGAGCAGACGAAGATCCGGGTTTCCCCGCCGCCCACGCAAAGGGGAAAGCCCGATTCGGCTCCTCGCTGCTGCCACCGAGCAGATCAGCTGCTGGACGGCTGCAGCAGCAGCGAGCAGACAAAGATCCGGGTTTCCCCGCCGCCCACGCAAAGGGGAAAGCCCGATTCGGCTCCTCGCTGCTGCCGCCGTGCAGATCAGCTGCTGGGCGGCCGCAGCAGCAGCGAGCAGACGAAGATCCGGGTTTCCCCGCCGCCCACGCAAACTCCACCATCTGCGCATGCGCGGCCATGAAAAAGGGCGTGCATGCGCAGATGGTGTTTTTACTTCTGCAACCCTACATCGCGAAAAATCGATTATCGCGAGGGGTCTTGGAACGGAACCCTCGCGATAATCGAGGGATCACTGTATACAGTACATTCTACTCATGGAGAATGGAACCGAATCGCTTGAACTCTAGCTCAGAATGCTGAAGACCATACAGAAATGCTGAAGAGATTATAGAATCACTGGCTTCTGCTACTTATAAAGTGGTACCTCTACTTACGAATTCGTTCCGTGACCACGTTCTTAAGTAGAAAGAACCAAGTAGACAGAACCAAGCTTTTGTCTATTAAGGACAAATAAATTGTCCTTAATTAATGAATTGAACGAGCTAATAAAATTCTTGTCCAGGTTTATTTTTATGCTTTTCGTTTTGAATTGCGTTCTGGGATCAGTTGAAACCATCTACATTTGTGTCAAAGGGCTTCTTGATGCTAATGTATATGTCAACCATTAACTAAATAGTAAAATCTGCCTCTCTGCTTTTAAATGTCAAGTTGTTATTTTTTTTAAAAAAAAATCTTTATGGCAATTGTCTCGTAAAGCTTTGCCCTTTTTACTATTAGGCTTATTATTATTATTTTAAAAAATCAAACATCCTTTCACGAAAGGCTTGGTTACCCAGGTAACGTCATTCCGCTTCCCATTTCAACAGAACAGTTAGAATTTCATGGGTTCAGCGCACGTGTCAACCCATCTGAGCCCAGGAAAAGCAACGGGTTTGCCTTCGGAGCACTATAAAAAGGTCTGTTGCCAAGGTGCATCTGTAAGATTAAATGAATGCCTTGTGGATTGATTTCCTATTCGTTCTTCTGAAGGTATTGAAGGCTCACTCTGGCCTCCCTCCAAAAGAGACAGATGTGTTGTATAAACGGTTGCATTTATCTTTCCTTGCTTTCTGAAATTTGAAAGAAAGCCAAATCCCTCGGTGAACATGCCAGGGTTTTTTTCCCTTATTAATTTCAGTAGTTAAAACCTGGCCAAAGATGTATAACTCCCACACTCTGTGTGATTTTGCTTACCGTATTTTTCGCTCCATAAGCCGCAGTTTTTTTCCTCCCAAAGTAGGATGAAAAATCAGCCGCGTCTTATGGAGCGAAGATGCAGGCAGGGAGGGGGGGCGCTGGAGCAGAGGGGGGCGGCGATATACTCATCTGGAGACCGCCGCCTCTGTCGCCGCCTCCTCTTCCCAACCCCGAAGAGAGCCGCGCCTTTCGGCCTCCGGAAGTGCTGGGCCGGGGGACGCCTCCACCGCGCAGGTTTAGGAGGCGGAGCGGCACCGGAGGAGCGTTGGCGGCTCCGAGCCTTTGGGAAGGCTACGGGAATCGCTTCAGGAGGCGGGGAGGTCTCGAAGACCCAAAACCCAGCCAGTCGCTCGCAGCCGGCCGTCGCCTGTGCAAAGTTTGGCTGCGAACTCGGAAGCGCCATCCCGCCGGCTGGCTGGCTAGCTGCTGCCTGGCCCCCTCCCTCCCGGAGGAGGGTCTCCCTCCGCACCACCAGCGGCGCTCCGCCAGCCAGCCAAGCCCTGCGCCTGCCGGAGCCAGCTCCTCGCTCTCCCCCCGCCGCCCGCCGCGTTTGCAGGAGGTGGGGAGGATCGGGCGGCCTGCCAAGGCCAGGAGGGACGCCGCTGCCCCCTCTTCCCTCTCTCTGCCCACCGCTGTGCCTCCTGCTCAGCCCCCTCGGCCCCGCGTGGCGCCTGAGTTTTGAAACCCCCTCGGCCCCGCGCTGCGCTTGTCAGAGGAAGCTGCCCTGTCCCGGCCAGGATCCGGGGGCGGCGGAGGGCCCTGGGGCCGAGGTCGTCGGGGTTTGAGGGGCCCTAAAGCGCCTGGCAGATTGCCCAGCAGGTTTCGGATGCCACTCGGGAGCCACGGAGGCCCCTTTCTGCTCAGGGTCTGGGCCGCACACTCTCCGCCCACAGCAGAAAAACAGAAAAAATAAGGGAGAGAGAAAGAGAAAGAAAGAGAGAGAAAGGAAGAGGAGAGATAGAAAGGGGGAGAGAGAAAGAGGGAGAGATAGAGAAGGAGAGAGAGAAAGAGAGAGATACAAAGAGAGTGAGTGAGAGAAGGAGAGATAAGAGAGAGAGAGAAAGAGGGACAGAGAGAAAGAAAGAGAGGGACAGAGAGAAAGAAAGAGAGGGACAGAGAGAAAGAAAGAGAGGGACAGAGAGAAAGAAAGAGAGGGACAGAGAAAGGGAGAGGAGAGATAGAAAGGGGGAGAGAGAAAGAGGGAGAGATAGAGAAGGAGAGAGAGAAAGAGAGAGATACAAAGAGAGTGAGTGAGAGAAGGAGAGATAAGAGAGAGAAAGAAAGAGGAACAGAGAGAAAGAAAGAAAGAGGGACAGAGAGAAAGAAAGAGAGGGACAGAGAGAAAGAAAGAGAGGGACAGAGAGAAAGAAAGAGGGACAGAGAGAAAGAAAGAGAAGAACAGAGAGAAATAAAGAGGGTCAGAGAAAGGGAGAGAGAGAAAGAGAAAGAAAGGTAGAGAGAAAGAGGGAGAGATAGAAAGAAAGAGAGAGGGGGGCTTGTTTGTATATTTTCCCAATTCCCCTAGGGCAGTGTTATTGTAATAAATATTTTAGCCTACTTTTTGGCTCAAAATATTTTTTTTCTATTTTCCTCCTCTAAAATCTAGGTGCGTCTTATCAGCAGGTGCGTCTTATAGAGTGAAAAATACGGTATATATTTTTACTCCTATGCTCAACTTGTTCCTTCAGAGAAAGTTCCCATGTTGCAACTTACTTATGAGCTGACACTGTGGTTGCAGTTCCTAGATTTTTTTATGTAGCCCAAATAAGATATTTATTTATTTAGAAACATAGAAACATAGAAGACTGACGGCAGAAAAAGACCTCATGGTCCATCTAGTCTGCCCTTATACTATTTCCTGTATTTTATCTTACGATGGATATATGTTTATCCCAGGCATATTTAAATTCAGTTACTGTGGATTTACCCACCACGTCTGCTGGAGGTTTGTTCCAAGGATCTACTACTCTTTCAGTGAAATAATATTTTCTCACGTTGCTTTTGATCTTTCCCCCAACTAACTTCAGATTGTGTCCCCTTGTTCTTGTGTTCACTTTCCTATTAAAAACACTTCCCTCCTGAACCTTATTTAACCCTTTAACATATTTAAATGTTTCGATCATGTCCCCCCTTTTCCTTCTGTCCTCCAGACGATACAGATTGAGTTCATGGTCTTTCCTGATACGTTTTATGCTTAAGACCTTCCACCATTCTTGTAGCCCGTCTTTGGACCCGTTCAATTTTGTCAATATCTTTTTTTAAATCCCATGGCTCTCATATCTGGATGATATTGCCTCTTTTCACATACACTACATTTTTCTGATCCTTTCTGATAGTTTCTCTTATGTACACAAGAGCAAAGGGGAAGAACTCAAGACACAAGTGATGTACGAACTTCTGGCCCTGTAAGCCCATGATGGTGAACCTATGGCACATGTGCAACTGGTGGCACACGGAGCATTATCTAAAGGCATGCAAGATGTTGCCCTATGTCAGCTCCAGCGTGAATGCTGGTTTTTGGCCTTCTGCAGGGGCAGGGGAGGCTGTTTTTGTCCTCTTCAGGCTTCAGAAAGCCTCCAGAGTCTGTGGATGGTGAAAAAACGGACCCAACGGGCCTACCAAAAGTTTGGAAACAACCTTCCAATAAGTCTGTTGGGCCATTCTTCAGTGAGGCCTGCGTGCATGCGCTCAGGGCGGAGTGCAGGGGATATTGCATGCATGCGCAGGGGGAGGGCATTGCATTATGGGTGTGGGCACATGCGTGTGTAATATTGTGTGTGTGTGCGCACACGTCCTTTTGGCACCCAAGCAAAAAAAAGGTTTGTCGGCACTGCTGTAAGCTAACTGCGACATAATGGGACAACATCAGGTCCCAATGATTACAGCATTCATTAATGCATTTGTTTATGTTTATGTTTCTGTTTATTTAGATTTGTATGCCGCCCCTCTCCGCAGACTCGGGGCGGCTTACAACAAAGTGAAAAAACAATTTACAACCAATCTAAATTTCTACTGAAAACATTTAAAAAACCCCATTTTCTAAACACACATACATACACACATACCATTCATAAATTGTATATGCCCAGGGGAGATGTCTAACCATAGTTCCCAAAGTCCCATTAAACTTTTCAGCAAGGTCATTTGTTTCAT